>NC_133435.1:22826210-22915857 GCF_011762505.2 Arvicanthis niloticus
ATTTATGTTCTCTCCTTAAGGTCCTCTATCATCTTCATGTGATGGGATTTTAGGTCAGAATCTTACCTTCCATGTGTGTTAGGATATCCAGGGCTTGCTGTGGTGGGAAAACTGATGGTGCCAAGTCACACTGGTTTCTGTTCTTATGTACTTGCACTTGCCTCTTGCCAACTGGTTTTCTCTGGTGTTAACTGGCCTTGCTGTCTCTGACTGGAGTCTGTTTCTCCTGTGAGCCTAATGGACCTTCTTAGATCATGCTGTCTCTGGGTGGGGTAGTAGGAGGCTGGAACATGCAGTGTGCTTCCACATGTAGTTGTAGACCAAAAGGAAAGTGTGTCTCCAGCAGTATGGAGGTCCTGCAACCTCTAACCCCCTGGGCAGGGGATGAGAGGGATCCCAGTTAAGCCAGGTATTGGGGCAGGGGGTTCTCACCTGGGACCCTGATTGTGTCAGAACTTCTGGGGGTCACACTGTCTCTGGGTGTACCCAGGGTAGGGAGGCTGTTCTTCAGTGTGGTTGCAGACAGGAAGTCAATTATCTCTAACTTTAAAATAGGGTCTGTATTCTCATACATTTTATTAATAGTTCTGTCATTTAAATTACATATAGTTTTACATAAAACTATATGTAATTACATAAAGTTTTACAATTACATAAAATTTTACAATTCTAATGTTTCACTGATCTATGAAAGATAATGAAAATATCATTAAATTAAATCTGATGAAAATCATAAGAATTTTATGGATTAGTTTTCAAAGTAAAAACAGGAAAAAAGAAGAAGCAAGATTTTTTTTCAAATCTACTTTATAAATTCACTAGAAATAAATTATTCTACCAAAATCATATAAATTTACATATATTTACTCTTTAAAATCTTTCCTTCAGTTTTTATCTGACATATACTGCACATTACTAAAACAAAAGGGTTTTAAAGAAATATAATCGCTATAGTCTGTTCTGTTTCTAATGCTTTCAGTTAACCTTTATAAACAGTATGTATCTATAAAATATTTTAATAACCTGTAGGAAGACAACAACTAATACCTAGGTACATTGAATAGTCCTTTGTGCTTTCAACATTAATAAATTTTGTATATATGTGAAAGATATTCAATAAGTTATTTAGTTATCACTTTCCATTTTACTTTTTATTTCATATATGTTAAGGAAAAAACATAGTTGGAGATGCTGTTCAGTAGAAAACTCTCTTTCTTAAACACACACACACACACACACACACACACACACACATACACACACACACACAAGAAATCTCATGATCCATGAGTTTGGAGACTGAGTCAGACAAAATTCAATTTCAAAGATTGCAGCTATTAGTTTTAATGCACTAAATGTACTAATTTAACCCACTAATTTATGCTTCCTATTGATCTAGTTAAAGACTCCTCATGCCAAAGTGGAGGACCCCACACCAATACACCTATGTACCGCACCTACTGAACTGATATGGACAATGCTAAATAAACAAAAAATTGCCAAAGGACGACATGAAATTGCAAGGCTGATATGATAGTAGGCATGGCAGGGGAAGTTGAAACAGAGAGTGTAAACTGATTACAACTAAGATACATTATATACATGTATCAAAATTTTATAGAGCAAAATGAAAATTTAAAAAAGAATCTAAAAATTTGTCACTTATTTTAAAAACTAGAAATAACAAAAGCCTCATTCCTGGCTGAGGTGCCATCCAGTGTTGAGGATTGGCTACTAGGGAGGATAATCAGGGTTTTAAGGGTGTAGCCATGAGTAAGATGACCTCATATACTCTAGTAGATGGCCACACACAAAAGTATATAGGCAGCACAAGTTAAATTGTATAGATTGTTCTTTAAAGCTGGGTGAGAGTCAATAGTAAAAGTAGATCTGAGGAGAGTAGGGTGAATGCAACCAAAACACTTTGTCCTCATGTGTAAATCATCAATGAATTAGCAAAAGATCCTATAAGAGAAAAAATAATAATAAGAAGAAAATAGTACTGGGAATACAACTCAGTAGTAGAATGCTTGCCTACCATGTGTGAGAACACAAGAATGAGGCCAGAGGTAAGGGTTGTGAAAGATTCTTTACTTTAAATCATTTCTGTACTGAAGAACTTAGTAAAATATTAGGCATTTAGAAGTATTTCATTGGGGATGTTGACTGAAGCATTAATGATGCCACCAAATAATTAAATACAAAATGAGATTTCTATGAATTTAAAGAATATACATTTATTTATAAAAATATTTATGGTTACTTTGTGTCATTTGTATAATCTCAATTTGCAGGACTCAAAAATTCTCTTCCCTACAAAACTCTAAAAGTAACTCTTCAGTCTCCCTACACATCTGTAGCATGATGGAAACATATAAAGCATTTCTTTAATGCCAAGATACCCTACCTCAAGTGATACACTTCTTACCGTTATGCTCCTTAAATCTCTAGGTGAGGTTTTCTGTCTTCTCCTTCTGACAACTCCCTGTACATTTTTTCATATGTAAGTAATTCCAGGTAATATTCTGCTTATGTTTACAAGTCTTTCATGCACATAAGTTGAATGGAAAACCGCCAGTAGGTTACAAGAACCTGATGTGGAGTAACCAGAAAAAAATACAAGAGTTATTTCAGTATAACAAAACAATGTCCATTTTGATGCACATTCATATGCTTAGTACATGTGTAACGAGTAACTACAAACTAAAATATATTATAATAAATTTTCAGTATAAAAATGAAGATATATCTGTTTTGAGTCAGCTTAAAGTCTAAGAGACAGGGAAGCACAACAAGTATAGACAATGTAACTTCGCACAAATGTTGAGATGATACATAGTTACGTCATCAAATCTGTTGGTCCAGGAAGATGTCCCAGATGAAGACATAGTATCCTGAGAAGGAAACATGATGAGGAAGAGCTTGAACAGAGGATGAAAGGCAGTCACTCTACAGTGTGTGGTGAGGCTCTGTCGGCATCTGTCACCAGCCAAGGCAAAAGAACATAACAAAGTGTAGCCAAGACCTATCTGGATGGATTAGACAAAAGAGCGCTGGTGAGGCACTAGTGCAAGAACAACCCCTAAACTTCTTCAGGAACACCTTGAGTATGCAAGGATAATATAGACATGCAAGAAATGACCAGATGTTGAGGGAGATGACTGATCACTTGGAGGGAAATGCCTGGTGCTCACGAGCTGACAGGAAAGGTATGTTCTCCCATTACACAAGGTGAACATATCCACAAATCCAAGGCCAATGGATAGCATAATAAGAAAGGTCTTGCCTGCCCTCTTCCGCTCTGAGGCCTGGGCCGGACCTCCGCCCGGCCAGCCTGTGAGTGCACCCCGGATACCGCCAGACACATTCTGGGGAATCCACAGATCCCACAACCAGCTTTAGGTAGGAAAACCCACATACTACCCTGAGCTCATAGCTGGGTGCCCTAAGTGCTCAGAATCCAGCAGATAACCCCCCCCCCCGCCCCTGCTGGCTAGCACCCCCCTTCTGCCCATCTCCCGGGTCTGAGGCCTGCACCAGACCTCCGTCAGGTCTGCAGTCGTGTGGACCTGGGATTCCGTCTGAGACATACTGGAAGGTCCACTCAACCCAGAGCCACAGAGGAACAACTGAACTCAGAGTGTCAAACAACATATCCTGAGATATCCAAGAGGAGACACTGCACCCAGAACAGCAGACAACTAGCTGGACTGCTACCTTGGAGGCACCATATCCTGAGACATCCTAGAGATACCACCATAATCAGTGCAGCTGGAAAAAATCATAGAGACATCTGGACCCCTAGAAGACCAAACACAAGCGAGACAACTGGAAAGGAAGGCTTCAATCAGAGTCAGAAATACAGGTAGCACTAGATTTAACCAGATGGCAAAAGGCAGGCGCAAGAACGTAAGCAACAGAAACCAAAGTTACATGGCATCATCAGAACCCAGTTCCCCCATCATAGCAAGCCCTGAACACCCCATCACACCAGAAAAGCAGGATTCAGAATTAAAATCACTTCTCATGATGATGATAGAGGACTTTAAGAAAGACATAAATAACACTCTCAAAGAACAGATAGAAACCCTTAAAGAGGAAACACAAAAATCTCTTAAGGAATTGCAAGAAAATGCAACCAAACGGGAGAAGGAATTAAACAAAACCATGCAGGATCTAAAAATGAAAGTAGAAACAATAAAGAAATCACAAAGGGACAATACCCTGGAGATAGAAAACTTAAAAAAACGATCAGGAGTCATAGACACAAGTATTACCAACAGAATACAAGAGATGGAAGAGAGAATCTCATGTGCAGAAGATACCATGGAAAACATTGACACAACTGTCAAAGAAAATGCAAAATACAAAAAGCTACTAACCCAAAATATACAAGAAATCCAAGACACAATGAGAAGGCCAAACCTAAGGATAATAGGAATAGATGAGGGAGAAGACTCCCAACTTAAAGGACCTGTAAATATCCTCAACAAAATTATAGAGGAAAACTTCCCTGACCTAAAGAAAGAGCTGTTCATAAATATACAAGAAGCCTACAGAACTCCAAATAGTTTAAACCAGAAAAGAAATACTTCCCGCCACATAATAATCAAAACATCAAATGTACAAAACAAAGAAAAAATACTAAAAGCAGTAAGGGAAAAAGGCAAAGTAACATATAAAGGCAGACCTATAAGAATTACACCAGACTTCTCACCAGAGACCATAAAAGCCAGAAGATCCTGGACCGATATCATACAGACCCTAAAAGAACATAAATGTCAGCCCAGACTACTATACCCAGCAAAACTGTCAATCATTATTGATGGAGAAATCAAAATATTCCATGACAAATCCAAATTTACACAGTATCTCAACACAAACCCAGCACTTCAAAGGATAATTGGTGGAAAACTCCATCACAAGGAGAGAAACTACAACCTAGAAAAAGCAGGAAAGTAATCTTCCAAAAACCGTAAAAGAAGGTAGCTACACAAACATATCTCCACTGCCAACAACAAAAATAACAGGAAACAACACTCATTTTCCTTAATATCTCTTAATATCAATGGACTCAATTCTCCAGTAAAAAGACATAGACTATCAGACTGGATACGTAAACAGGACCCAACATTTTGCTCCGTTCAGGAAACGCACCTCTGTGGAAAGGACAGACACTACCTCAGAGTAAAAGGTTGGAAAACAATCTTCCAAGCAAATGGTCCCAAGAAACAAGCTGGAGTATCGATTCTAATATCAAATAAAATCAGTTTTCAACCAGAAGTAATCAAAAAAGATAAAGAAGGACATTTCATATTCATCAAAGGAAAAATGTACCAAAAGGAACTCGCAATTCTCAACATCTATGCCCCAAATGTAAGGGCACCCACATATATAAAAGACACTTTACTAAAACTTAAAGCATACATTGCACTCTACACAATAATAGTGGGAGATTTCAACACCCCACTCTCAGCTATGGACAGATCATGGAAACAGAAACTAAATCGAGACACAATGAAACTAACAGAAGTTATGAACCAATTGGACTTAACTGACATCTATAGAACATTTCATCCTAAAACAAAAGAATATACCTTCTTCTCAGCACCTCATGGTACCTTCTCCAAAATAGACCATATAATTGGTCACAAAACAGGCCTCAACAGATACAAAAAGATTGAAATAATCCCTAGTACCTTATCAGACCACCATGGATTAAGACTTGTCTTTGACATGGACAAAAACAACAGAAAGCCCACATACACTTGGCAACTGAACAATGCTCTACTCAATGATAACTTGGTCAAGGAAGAAATTAAGAAAGAAATTAAAGACTTTTTAGATTTAAATGAAAATGAGGACACATCATATCAAAACATGTGGGACTCATTGAAAGCAGTACTAAGAGGAAAAATCATAGCTCTAAGTGCCCACAAAAAGAAAGTGGAAAGAACGTGCATTAATAAATTGACAGCACACCTGAAAGAGTTAGGACAAAAAGAAGCTAATATACCCAAGAGGAGTAGACGGCAGGAAATAATCAAACTCAGGGCTGAAATCAACCAAGTCGAAACAAAAAGAACTATACAAAATATCAACAAAACCAGGAGCTGGTTCTTTGAGAAAATCAACAAGATAGACAAACCCTTAGCCAGACTAACCAAAGGGCACAGAGAGAGCATTCAAATTAATAAAATCAGAACTGAAAAGGGAGACATAACAACAGAAACAGAGGAAATTAAAAAAATTATCAGATCCTACTACAAAGGCCTATACTCAACAAAATTGGAAAATCTGGAGGAAATGGACAATTTTCTAGATAGATACCAGGTACCAAAGTTAAACGAGGAGCAGATAAACCATCTAAACAGTCCCATAACGCCTAAAGAAATAGACACAGTCATTAAAAATCTTCCCACCAAAAAATGTCCGGGGCCAGATGGTTTCAGTGCAGAATTCTTCCAGACCTTCAAGGAAGGCCTAACACCAATCCTCTTCAAGTTATTCCATCGAATAGAAACAGAAGGAACACTACCCAATTCGTTCTATGAAGCTACCATTACACTCATACCTAAACCACAGAAAGACCCAACAAAGAAAGAGAACTACAGACCAATCTCTCTTATGAATATTGATGCAAAAATACTCAATAAAATTCTCGCAAACCGAATCCAACAACACATCAAAACAATTATCCATCAAGATCAAGTAGGCTTTATCCCAGGATAAAGGTGGGAAGATTTCAATATTCGGAAATCCATCAATGTAATCCACTACATAAATAAACTCAAAGAGAAAAACCACATGGTCATCTCACTAGACGCTGAGAAAGCATTTGACAAAATTCAACATCCCTTCATGTTAAAAGTCTTGGAAAGATCAGGAATTCAAGGCCCATATCTAAACATAATAAAAGCAATATAAAGCAAGCCAGTAGCCAACATCAAACTAAATGGAGAGAAACTTGAAGCATTCCCACTAAGATCAGGGACTAGGCAAGGCTGCCCACTCTCACCTTACCTATTCAATATAGTACTGGAAGTCTTAGCTAGAGCAATTAGACAACAAAAGGAAGTCAAAGGGATACAGATAGGAAAGGAAGATGTTAAAATTTCACTATTTGCAGATGATATGATAGTATACTTAAGTGACCCTAAAACTTCCACCAGAGAACTCCTAAATCTGATAAACAACTTTAGCAATGTGGCTGGATATAAAATCAACTCAAACAAATCAGTAGCCTTCCTCTATTCAAAGGATAAACAGGCAGAGAAAGAAATTAGGGAAATGACACCCTTCACAATAGCCACAAATAAAATAAATTATCTTGGAGTAAATCTAACAAAGCAAGTGAAAGATCTGTATGACAAGAACTTCAAGTCTCTGAAGAAAGAAATTGAAGAAGATCTCAGAAGATGGAAAGATCTCCCATGCTCCTGGATTGGCAGGATTAACTTAGTAAAAATGGCTATCCTGCCAAAAGCAATCTACAGATTCAATGCAATACCCATCAGAATTCCAAATCAATTCTTCATAGAGATAGAAAGAGCAATTTACAAATTCATTTGGAATAACAAAAAACCTAGGATAGCGAGAACTATTCTCAACAATAAAAGAACCTCTGGGGGAATCACCATTCCGGACCTCAAACTGTACTACAGAGCAGTAGTGATAAAAACTGCATGGTATTGGTACAGAGACAGACAGGATGATCAATGGAATAGAATTGAAGACCCAGAAATGAACCCGCACACCTATGGTCACTTGATCTTTGACAAGGGAGCTAAATTCATCCAGTGGAAAAAGGACAGCATTTTCAACAAGTGGTGCTGGCTCAACTGGAGGTCTACATGTAGAAGAATGCAAATTAATCCACTCTTATCCCCCTGCACAAAGCTCAACTCCAAGTGGATAAAAGACCTTCACATAAAGCCAGATACACTGAAACTATTAGAAGAGAAGATGGGGAAGACCCTCGAATACCTAGGCACAGGGGAAAAGTTCCTGAACAGAACACCAATGGCTTATGTTCTAAGATCAAGAATCAACAAATGGGACCTCATCAAATTGCAAAGCTTCTGTAAGGCAAAGGACACTGTCAACAAGACAAAACGGCAACCAACAGATTGGGAAAAGATCATTACCAATCCTACATCCGATAGGGGGCTAACATCAAATATTTACAAAGAACTCAAGAAATTAGACACCAAACAACAAAATAACCCCATTAAAAAATGGGGTACAGAGCTAAACAAAGAATTTTCAACTGAGGAAACTCGAATGGCTGAGAAGCACCTTAAGAAATGCTCAACATCCTTAGTCATCAGGGAAATGCAAATCAAAACAACACTGAGATACCACCTCAGAATGGCTAAGATCAAAAACTCAGGTGATAGTAGATGCTGGCGAGGATGTGAAGAAAGAGGAACACTCCTTCATTGTTGGTGGGGTTGCAAGCTGGTACAACCACTTTGGAAGTCAGTCTGGCGGTTCCTCAGAAAATTGGACATAGCACTACCTGAGGACCCAGCTATACCACTCCTGGGCATATACCCAGAAAATGCCCCAACAAATGACAAAGACATATGCTCCACTATGTTCATAGCAGCCTTATTTATAATAGCCAGAAGCTGGAAAGAACCCAGATGCCCTTCAACAGAGGAATGGATACAAAAAATGTGGTACATTTACACAATGGAATATTACTCAGCTATTAAAAATAATGAATTCGAGAAATTCTTAGGTAAATGGATGGAACTAGAAAATATCATCCTGAGTGAGGTAACCCAATCACAAAAGAACACACATGGTATTTACTCACTGATAAGCGGAGATTAGCCCAAAAATTTGAAACAACAAAGATTCAACTACCAGATGACATGAAGCTCATGAAGAAGAAAGAACAAGTGAGGATGCCTAGGTCTTTCTTAGAAGGAGTAACTAAATACCCAAGGGAGCAAATACGGAGACAAAGTGTGGGACAGAATCTGAAGGGGGGGGGTTGTAGGGAGACCATTCCATCTGGGTATTCATTCCATGGGCAGTCACCAAAAATAGATGCTGATAGGGATGTCAGGATGGGAAAGCTGACAGCAGCCTGAGAAGGTTGTCTCCCTAGAGGTCCCCCAGAGTCAGACATACCCAGAGACAGATACCCACAGCTATCCATTAATCTGATCAAAGGTTCCCAATGGAGGAGTTAGAGAGTAAATTGAAGGAACCTTAAGGGCTGGTGGCCCCGTGAGGAGAGCAACAATACCAACCAGCCAGAGCTCCCCAGGGTCTACACCACCAGCCTAGGAGCACATATGGAGAGACACATGACTCCAGAGGTATATGTAGGGGAGGATGGCCTTGTTGGGCATAGGTGGGAAACAAGGTCATTGGTACCCTGAAGGCTGAGCACTGAGGGGGGGGAATCTGAGGGTGGGGAGGGGGGCTGGGCGTAGGTGGGTAAACACCTTCATAGAAGCAGGAGGAGGGGGGATGGGATAAGGGGTTCCTGGGTGGTGGGGGGAAATATGGTAAGGGGATAAAATTTGAAATGTAAATATTATATCCAATAAAAGAGGGGAAAAATAGAAAAGTGGTTAGAACCAACATTCTTAATAAAATGTCAGCCCTCTTTAATAAAAAAAATACTATCTTGATTCTAAAATTTGTTTTGAGAATTGTATATTGCAGAATGATCAGCCTTGGTGTATCTACTCAACAGGCAAGCTGGGCAGACCTGCTCAAACCTCTGAGGTCCGGGAATTCCATCTGGAGGCAGTGAAGACACAGCATCAGAGGATTGTCAATTTGCTCTTCCCCCCACTCCTCTTCTAATATCTCAATGCCCATAATCAGCTTGAAGAAGCTAATGATGAGTCTGCGCCCCTATTCCCTGGGCTTGGGGACTAAGGTGGTAAATGTTGGGCTATCTCTCTAGGAAAAAGTAGTGGTTTTGTCGGAATAGAGAGGATTAGCTAGGGTTTATTGCATAGCCATAACCTATTAGTAGAAATCTGTATAATTAACATCAAGATGAAGATATAAATTCTTAAATGGCACCAATTTACTTTGTTTACAAATTTTAAGGTTTTCATTGGCATGAGCTTCTTAGTGATATAAGAGTGAGATGAATATTGTTACTCTCATGGGCATTGTACCAGTATAACACATTTAGGAATACAAAGCTTAGACCCAGTCCTTCCTTAACTTTTTTAAACGGATTTGAGATGGTTAGCCTGTGAGTTAAGGGACTACAGCAAATTCATGACTTGGAGTTTATTATAAGGGTGTTCTCTATGTTTTATTTAGAAATAGCTGAGTGGAGTTAACAGGCAACAGTCCAGATTACCTTACATAGATAGCTGGTTTTCAAAACATCAGAAATCCTTAGAATTGACATGACAAACATTTCAGTATTATTGTTCATTTTCATTAGAGACCTGTCTGCTCTGGACAGCTTCCTATATTGAATTCTAAGAAGAAATTGAGCATCCTTGGAGTTACTCCAGCTGTGGTGAGACAGCCACTAGGCAAGAAGTGCCACTTTCCTTCTACAGACAAATTACTGTCCAGAAAAGGACACACTTGCAGAATAGTCGACTGATTATATCTGCCTAGACAGAGTAATCAGCCCTTAATAATTCTGCAGCACTAAGGTCTGTCAGATGATCCTGGGCCAGAAGGCAGAAGAACAGATGCTCCAACGTTTTGAAGTAGAGCGAGTGTCCAGGTGTTCAGAGGTCTCCATAAATTGGCTAAGTTTTAGAAACTATGATTTGTGCTTCCAACAATTATAGTTAACTCAGTCATTCTGGATTTCTGACGGGGTTGAAAACATATAGCTATTGACCTTAAGAGAAAAGATTTGAGTGGATGGTCATCAGCTGACATTCATCCTAAAGCCAGGTTTAGAACTAAATATTTTAGTTAGAATAGATGACAGAGGAGCTGGTCAGTCAACAAAATGATGGACTGGGTATTAGGACTATCCTGTACCTCACTGGTACAAATTGGCATAATTATGCTCTAATTGTATTTTGAGAGAAAAGTTTCATTTTAACAGGAAGGGTGATGTGTAGGAGGAGCTAAGATAGGAGGAGTACTGAGAGGAAGAAAAGGAGTAAGAAGAGGAGAAGAAGGAGAGGAGAAGCTAGGTGATGAAAGAGAAAGGGGGGGGGGAGACAGGGAGGCAGATATTCATGTATCTCTACCAGTCAAAGATAGTTGTTATATCTAGGTTGGTCAGTGTTTTACACCTCTGATTGAACAATACCAAACTTATAAAGCCTATGATTAACATTATTTTTAAAAAATGTATAAATGCAAAAAGGAAAAGGGGGTATGGGATAGGGGTTTCCTAAGGGGGGTGGGGGGAATGGGGATAGGGGATGCCATCTGAAGTGTAAATAAAATATCTAATAAAAAAGTATCTTTATATAATATATATAAATTAAGTAATATACTTAAATTCTAATAGGCCATATTATATTATTTAAAAATAAAAACATTTCTTTTTTATTGTTTTATTAGACATTTTCTTTATTTGCATTTCACATGTTGTCCCCTTTCCAAGTGTTTTCCCCGGAAACTCCCTATCTCTTCCCACCTACTCCTGCTTCAACGAGATTGTTCCCCCACCCACCCATGAAATGAAGGTACAGTATATCAAAACTTATGGTACACAATGAAAGCAGGGCTAAGAGGAAAATTCATAGGTCTAAGTGCCTCTAAATAGAAACTTGAGATAACATACACTAGCAGGTTCACTTAGCATCTGAAACCTCTAGGACAAAAAGAAGCAAATACACACAAGAGTAGTAGAAGGCAGGAAATAAGCAAACTCAGGGCTGAAATCAGCCAAATAGAAACAAAAAGAACTATACAAAGAATCAACAAAATCAGAACCTGCATCCAAAACTATCCAGTGGGAAAAAAGACAGTATTTTCAACAAATGGTGCTGGCTCAACTGGAGGTCAACATGTAGAAGAATGCAAATTGATCCATTCTTATCTCTTCTACAAGCCTCAAGTCCAAGTGGATCGAGAACCTCCACATAAAACCAGATACACTGAAACTAATAGAGGAGGAAGTAGGAAAGAGCCTGGACAATGTGCACACAGGAGAAAATTTTCTGAACAAAACACCAATGGCTTATCCTCTAAGATCAACAATAGACAAATGGACCATAAAATTGCAAATCTTCTTTTGTATGGTTCTTTTGCATGGCTGGTGATGATGGGTGAATTTGGGTGGGTGGGGGAGTATAGATACTGAGAGGTTGATCACAATTCAGGAGATGGCCCCACATCAATAAATATAAGACCAGCAGTAATCACACTTTGTAGAATAATTAAAAATGGATGGGTGTTTAAGTCTCACTTGGAAGGGAGAATGGAATAGTGGTGGAAGGCAGATGGAAGGAAGGAACTTGGTGGGAGTGGATAATAAGGAGTGTGGGTCGGCGTGTGCAGGAGTGTGGAAGGGCTTGAGGGATGTCAGGATTGCCATAAGAATTCATGAAAATCTGCAAATTACTGGGGATAGTGGAGACAGGATGGATCTCCAGGAAAGACAGAGAACTGGGATAGCAGAGTAGCCCAAGAATCAGTGTGTGTGTGTGTGTGTGTGTGTGTGTGTGTGTGTGTGTGTGTGGTATCCTTAGCTGTGACTCACAACATTGAAGATATGGAACCTTAGGAGGCTGCCTCCTGTGGCCAGGCAGGATCTCCAGTCTGGTAACAGGGACAGCAACCCACCCACAAAACTTTTAATGCAAAACGTACCCTTTTTACAAGAATTACAAGAACTCTAAATGGAGCAGAGTTTGAGGGAACAGCCAACCAATAACCAGCCCAACTTGAAACCCATCCCAGAAACAAGCACCAATCCCTGACACGATTGATGCTACTCTGTTATGCTTGCAGGCTAGAATCTAGCATGGCGGTCTTTTGTAAGGCTCCAACAGTCAACTGAAACACACAGATGCCCACAACTTCAGTCAAATAGTGGTTGGGGCTTGGAGCTTCTTAAGAAAGAATAGGAGGAATGATTGCAGCCCATAAGGGGATAAGAATACCAATAATTCTAGGTGGACCCTTGGGAATCTCAGAGACTGAACCACCAACCAAAGAATATACACAGGCAGGACCTGGGCCTCCCTACACATATGTAGCAGATGTGCAGCTTGGTCTTTATGTGGGTCCTGAACAACTGGAGTTGGGGCTATTGCAAAAGCTGTTGTCTGTACGTGGGATAGGTTCATCTAGCTGGGCTGTCTTGTCTGGCCCCAGCGAGAGAGGAAGAACATAGCCCTACAGAGCCTTGAAGTGTCCCCACCCACTCATATGTCAAGGGGAGTGGGGGAAGAGGGAATGATTGTGAGAAGAGGTGACCAGGAGGGCAGCATTGAACAGGATGTAAATTGAGCAAGTAAATATTAAATTTAAAAACCATAAGGAAAGCAATATGTTAAAAAATAATACAAAATAGCATTCATTGTATTGTTTACTGACCATCTGCTTAGCATGTGGGCTACCCTAAATTACGACATTCAAAAACTTTAGAGAGATTGAAAAGGTAAGCAAAGAAGTTTGACTTTATAAGCAACTCTACTGCCTTTTAGAAGGGTTGTACTTAAAACATTCCTGATGCCACTATATTTAAAGTATAACAAGTTAAGAAATGTTGAATTGGTTAATACATTAATTTGCTTCATAGTTGTGGGCATTTAAATATGCATAAATCTATAAAACATATCTACTTCAAATATAAAATTAAATGGCAAAGTGAAATGTTTTACTGAATGTATTTGACGAGCTATGTTAGGAATATGGAACTATTCCCCAAATATTATCAATAATTTGTTCTCACTCTCCATACTTTCTACAGTTACTTGGAGATATTATGAGCAACAAGATTTAGGGGAAACTCAATAGCTGAGCCAGTGATCAAAAAATTAATTAAGCCTACCCCCTGAGGCCAGTAGTCCGTAAAATCTTCATTGAGTTATTAGATGTGGGACCTGCCCTTTTTGCCATTCATGCAGCCCTCCATTCCATACTGTATGCGCAATTGTGTTTAGCCACTCCATAAACTATACTTCCCTTCACACCTGAAGTAGTCCTTAAGGTCAACAGCAAGTGTAGTTCCTTGTGTAACGTAGGAAAGCTTTAATGTACAGTTTGCCTCCAGATTCCCTCCAGGTAACACCAAAACTGCCTATTACAGATAGATAACATCACAAGAGCCAGAATAATAGACTTTGGGGTGCGAGCTACATCCTTTGTGTCTCTATTATAACCTTCCTTCAAACACTTCTACTTAAGAGAACATTGATGAGAAGATTCCCAAAATTACAGCTGTATGGATTAGGAATTAGGAATTAACAAGCTGCATGTGTACTTTGCTGAATGTACACACCTCAAGTTAACTTATGTACTTATTAAAAGGGAAGAAAGTTGCATCTGATCTAGCACAGCAGTTGAGGAATGCTGTCTGTCCTACACAAGTGTTTTAAAGGAAAGTACACTTATGGATATTATTTCTTGACGGTAATGTTCTTTCAGACTCTAATAATCACATGAGTCATCTAACTACAGAATACAGTTTAAATTCAGGACACTGGCTTTCTAGGATTCTATGCTCTGACTTACTTTTCAAGTTTATATTTTAATGCTTCTCCAGTTTTCAATTCAGCTCTATATTTATTTTTGTATAATCTCATTTCTCTGTTCAGAGAAATTGTACGTGATCTTACTTCCACCAACTCTGATTCAATAGTCTTAAGTTCATCCTCCAGTAAAAGTATATAATCTTGTTTTTCCTGCTCTGTCTGTTGGTTAGAGGCAGCATCTTCCTAAAGAACATTAAAAAGATACATGTTAAAATAGGACGTCTAAGGAGAGTTCAAAGAGATCACAAGGAGTGGCTGATGTGATCAAAATACTATGTATTTGAAATTATCAAGATTAAATTAAATAAATGACTTCAAATAACAGAAAAATTCTGGTTAAATTACAAATATCACTGTATATATTCTAAATAAAGGAAAAGGTTATTTGAAACATAACCATCCAACAAATTATTGTGTAATTTTCTTTACATTTGAATCCACAAGGAAGGCAGAGAATATTTTAAATGAAAGAGAAAGGGGTTGGAGTTCAAATTCTTTATCATCAGCATCAAGTGTGTTTAAGCAGAATTTTTTAATGAATTCTTTCTGTGGTGCTGTAGACTGAACCCAGGTGCTTGTGGATAACAAAGAGATATCCAACCATAGAACTATATCCTCATCCCTGAAATATTCATATAATAAAGCAAAAATTAATAACATAATACAGTTTTGTAGTAAACCATTGAAGTTATAAACAACATTGTCATATCCAAATAACAATTATTTTCTTTCCCACAGTTTTTCAAGTAATCTTAAAGATCACAGGATTCCCTACTGGAAACTGGAATTCTGATAGATGAATTCTTTTACTACTAATATTTAAAACTAAGACGATTATTAATAGAAGTGGATGGCTCCTTTTTCCAGAAATCTACAACAGAAACTGCTGTGAAACACAAAAGAACACATACAATCATACACACAATACATTGAAAATGAAATTTGAGGTGGAGTTAATTATAGCACAAGACAGATGACTATAGTCACCTGTAAGAATTGATTGACTTGGTTTATTTTTTCCAGTAGTTGACTTCTATATTGCTCTTCAATGGCTTTCTTAAGCTTTTCCACCTCACTACGTTCTATCATGTTATTGTCCATATGGGTCTTGAGGCTGAGGATTTTCTCTTCAATCTGCTTTATTCTACCCTCTACAATTTCACATTTCTTCTGCTGATATTTTGCATCTTTTAATTTCTGCTGCAGAAGATTATTTTCATCTTCCAGGCATTGCCTTTGGAATTCTTCTTGTCTTATTTTTGTTTCAAGAGTTGCAAGCTGAGTGAAAACAACCAATATTGTCTAGTAAGGCAGTAGACAGAAAAAAGTTAACACAACACCAATAGCAATTTCAGCATGAATTCAATTGAATTCAGCATAAATTTCAGCATGAATCCAGACTTTACTCCTGGTTTTCCAATTCTCACTTTCATTTATTACATTTATGAATTTTTGATAAACATAAATCTACGAAAAATACAACCAAATCAAACAAACAACACAGAGAGAGAGAGAGAGAGAGAGAGAGAGAGAGAGAGAGAGAGAGAGAGGCGAGAGAAAAAGAGAGAGAGAGATGGAGAGAAAGAAAGAGAGAGAGGAGAATCTATAAACTGTTTTTCCAATCACATCAGAAAAACTCCTTAAGCACTGTCCGGTACATAAGTGAGGTTCTCATGTGTCTTTTACCTAATTTAATATTGTGATGGCTGTCAAATCGTTGTGTCTGTTACAAGAGGCATTTCTTCTTCACAGATAATAAAAGGCAATTTAAATGGAAGACTCATTTGAAATGAACAAAAAATAAAAAAATGAGAAAAATAAAGCTAGAGTACATGTATCCTTTCCAAGAAATGAAGAAAATACAAGCTTTTATTTTAATTTGAGAAAATTGGATTCATTTTCTTTTTTTTCCCCTAGATTCCTAATGTTTACTTCTCCTTGCTTCTTTCTGTGGAGACGTTCATCTCATCTCCTTCTAGACTGAATTGTTTTCGCATAATATGCAAACTACTTTTGAGATTTAGTGATTCCATCCATTATTTAAAAATTACAGATCTTTGATAAATTGCCTCAATCTGTTAAATTTAGAGGTATACACAATGGCGTCTTTATATGAGTCTAAATACTATTTCATGAATCATGATCAATAAAATTTAGCCTGAACCATATTTAGTTCAAGAGAAGGAGAAGATACACAAAATTGTTGTTTTTGAACATGTAGAGTCTGAGACTTGGTTCCTGTGACTCAAGTTTGGGCAAGAGCATACATAGCAAATGGATTTAGAACAACATAGATGTTTCAAGACATAAATAAGAAACATTTTCAAAATAAAAGGATAGTTGTTTTAATATGACCTCAAGTTTTCAAAAATTTCCAAAGTCATTATATTTACATTGTACGAAATTAGATGGAAAATTTATCCCAAAATTAATTTAAATTCACCTCCTCTCTTAGTTTAAGTACCATATCCTCTTCACGGTGAGTTGTACTTGAAAACTTATGTGAAAAGTCTCTATTTTTATGTGCATCTGAGTCCTTTTCCATCATTGTGCGCCAATTCTTAAGCCTAGAAAAATATGCAACACAAGTTGGTAAAGTATTATCATCATTGTATGTGTGTATGTTTATGTGTATTTCTGTTGTCTTTGAGGCAATCTGGCTTTAAACACTTGAACTTCCAGACTGTATTTTACATGTGTTTAGATTACAGATATAACAATATACCTGGCTAATAACTGAAGTTTTAAAATTATAAACATTTAATACATCTTAAATAGATAAAACCTTTTATCATATGAAAGAAAAAATGTTTATGAACCTTTCTCATAAGTATGATTCTATGATCATTTTAAAATATTACAATGAGATTGAAACCTGAATTTTAAAACAAAAAGGTTGAGATATAAATGGTAAATAAATTATTAATATTGGAATCATAAATAGAATTGTTATAAATATCATATCAACATATATCATATTTTCATATATCAAAATAAATCATTTACTTATTATTTTGTTTTTAATTTTCAGTATTATTTGTTTGACTATGTATGTGTGTGTCTCTGTGTGAATGTGTACACAGGAATGCAAGTGGCCTCATAGGTCAGAAGTACTGAAAATTCGGAGGCTGGAGTTACAGACAGTCAGATGCTAATTGAAGGTGGATGCTGGAAACTGAAATTAGATACTATTATTCTGTTGGTTAATCTTGTTTTTATTTTGTTTTGTTTTTGTTGGTGTTGCTTATTTTTATCAACTTGACAGAAGCAAGTTTCATTTGACAAGAGCGAAACTACTGAGAAAATGTATCGATCATCCCGTTCTATAGACATGCCTGTGGGAGCATTTTCTTAATTAGTGCTGGATGGGGAGGAGGCTCAGTTTACACTACACAAATAAAAATATACATCTGAGACACATGTAAATAAAACACGTGTAAATAAAAAAACTATGTATTCTACGTAGTAGTACCAAGTATGTTTGGCTTGTGTAAGCACTTTGGTTAAGTTCCAATAAAAGTTAAAATTTAGAACGATGACAAATTGTCTTTGAGGGATAATTGGGCAAAAAGAGGCCAAGCAGTGCTTTAAGCTATATGTGATCAAATATAGAAATATGAGGAAAGACTTGAAAAAAACCTTGGTAGTTTGAAGGAGACCTCTTTGACCACTTGGGCTCTAGTTACTGGTGCTGCTTGGGCAGGTTATGGAGACTTCATGAGCAAGAGGCTTGCTGAAGGAAGTAGACCATCGAGGAGGGCATGGTTTATACACTTACCCCAATTCCTATTCCCTTCTTGTCTACCTGCTATGTATGAATGGAACTGTAGTCAGCCAGCTTTCTCTTTCTGAAGTCATGCTCTGCTTTCCCAACTATTGTGGAATCTTTCCCTCTGAAAACACAGTCCATTTATTCCTTAAGTTGTCTTCAGTCATTGTATTTTATCATAGCACCAGGAGAGTAACTAATACAACTTTTTTTTTTTTTTTTTTTTTTTTTTTTTTTGGTTTTTTTCGAGACAGGGTTTCTCTGTGTAGCCCTGGCTGTCCTGAAACTCACTCTGTAGACCAGGCTGGCCTCGAACTCAGAAATCCGCCTGCTTCTGCCTCCCAAGTGCTGGGATTAAAGGCGTGCGCCACCACCGCTCAGCCCTAATACAACTTTTTAAGAAGAAATCTAGAGGCCCTCTTAGTGTGGTTTTCACAAAATGCAGAAGATGCTAAGTATACACAGGAATTTGACAATATTCCAAAAATAACAGAGTATAATCGTCATTCAGCAGTATATTAGTTATCTAGTCAGGGCTTTTATTGCTCTGATGAAACACCATGACTGAAACAACTTGACAGGAAAGGGTCGATCTGTCTTACACTTCCAAATCACTGTTCATCGTTGAAGGAAGTCAGGACAGAAACTCAAGCAGAGCAGGAACCTGGAAGTAGGAACAGAAGAAGCCATGGGTACTGCATACTGGCTTTTTCAGCCTGCACTGTAATAGAACCCAGGACCACTGACCCAGAAGTAGCCTACCCACAATTGGGTAGGCCGTCCCACTTCCATAACTACTAAAAAAATGCCCTACAAGATTACCTACAACTAGATGTTATGGAGGCATTTTCTCAACTGAGGCTCCCTTCTCCTAGATGACTATAATTTGTGTCAAGCAGACATAAAACTAGGCATCACAGAGGCCAGAGAGGAAGGCTGCTTAATAGATTGCTGCTCATATTTTGCTCATATACCCAGGATCACCTGCCAGTGGTAGAGCCTATCCACAATGACCTGGTTACCTCACACTCAACAGTAATTAAGAAAATATCTGCACAGGCTTCTCTATAGGCAAATCTTCATAGAGGCATTTTCTCAACTGTGGTGCTCCCTTCTCTGATATGTCTGGTTTGTGTCAAGTTGACAAAAACCAACCAGCAAAATTAGTGATTATATATAATTTATAGATGCCTTAAAATAAAAAAGATACAGGTTAGTTGCTTTACATGAAAATGTAATACTTGTGGATTTTGAGCTCTGTTGGATACCATGGAACAATTCCTATATAGAAGATAAGACATCTGTATGTTACTTAGTTTATATAAATCTACATGCCTATTTCTTAAAGTTAACTCAGTTTAACCATGTTTATATTACATGTATATATGGATTATGAACGTGGAAAATCAGTATATCTTTTTATGAGTCTATGTGAATAACATATCATGGCCAAAAATTTAAATGTGGAAGAAAACCCAACTTCATCCATGTAAATTTCAAACTTTCATAACAAGCACACAAACAGGATATAGGTATTAACATTCTGAAATATAGAAGAAAAGAACAAAGACATATTTCAAAATACAAACCCAAAATACGTTAGGAAGATTACAGTTGGCATTAGAAAGCACTTTCACTGTTGTTTATTGTGGTCAAAATCATTACAGATATGAGTAATTAATATTGGCCTTCCAAAGTTTGAAAATGTATTGCAAGTTTCTTATATGAATTCAAAAGTAGAACTATTTCTTTTATTATAAACAGGCATACATGATAGCAATTTACATTTAGGATTTGGTAAAATCACTCTTTAGTCATTGGTGAATGCTTTGATAAATGAATGTCTTACCTATTATGTATTTCCTTTTTAAGTTCACGGTTATGCCTTTTTGCTTCAGCCAAACTCTGTGTCAGTGACTGGTTCAACTTAACCTGTTCTTCTATAAGCTTCTCAGACTTGGAAAAAATATGAACAAAATTTTAAATGTAGAGATCTACTTTTCTTTCTTAGAAATATTACCTACCATGTGTAATATGCTTAGACAATGCTAGAAATTATTTTATGAGATTGATACCTAAATAATTATTTTTAAAATAGTCTTATGGGTATGGGTGTTTTTCAAGAATGTCTTTCTGTAGGCTCAGGCCTAGGTACTGCCAGCTCTGAATAGAAGAGGCTATCAGGTCCCAAAAGAGCTGGAGTTCCAAAAAACTGGGCATTGCCACGTGGATGGTGGGACCTGAACCCAGGTCCTCTGCAACAGCACCAAGTGCTCTTACACACTGAGTCATCTCTTTGGACCCCAGTAATATCCTTTTATAGAAGAGTTCAGATATATGACATTTTCAATATGACGTTTTCTGAAATGTAAATTTGAAAATTTAATTTGTTAAACATAGGAAGTTTTTTTTTAACTAGCTCACTAATGTAGCCCTCTCTCTGAGACTCTTCCTTTGTCTCTTCCTCATCAAAAGCCTCCTTGTTTCTCTACTCTCTACTCTACACCTCCATTCTAAGATTCTGGCAGCACCTTCCATGTTGAAGTCCCCCTTCTACCCACTCTAACCCTCACTCACTCAGGATTCACCAGGGTTCTACTACTAGACGTGTTTGTCTTCCAGGCTTGCCACAGTGACAGTCCATCTTAGTACCATGTTCCAGTTCCACAAATAGAGTCCACATTTGCACTCTGAACTCTAACCTGTGGTTCCAGGACTCCAAAGTTCTTCCCCAGGTAAAAACACCACTCCTCACTCTAACCTGTGAGAGTCAATCCCTGGAAAGAGTTTGTGAGTCACTGATAGAACTATTCCATGACCCAAGATGGAGCCAGTAGGGGCCTGAACTATATCTTCCTTTGGGTGCCCTAACCCTCCTACTACTTAAGGACCACCTTTGCCCTTGTTGTTATTACAATTAATGTTCCTAATTATTCCTATATCCTTTGGTCTTCCAACCCTACCAAGACCAAGATAATGGTCTCCAAGACCATTATCATCCATACTGAAGGATTCAATGCCACTAACCATCGTAAGCAGATATCTCACACTTCCAACCCTCACCCTCCCAGGACTTATGGCACTCACTTGGCAGAACTCACCTCATTTCATTCTGTTCTTACCTTTTCCTCGGTCTTTCCCACCCCATCATCTGTGGACACACATGGATAACCTCTCTCCCTCAGCAGAAAGTATATTCATGCTCCCATCCCTATGCTACTTGGAGCTAAAATCCCTATGACCCTCTGGGAATGCCAACTTGCTCTGTTGGTCCAGTCAAGCCCTTGTTTCCCATCACTAAAACACTCTAACCCTGACATTAGAGGACCTTTGGGGAGAATCTTCTTCACTCACAGTGTGATGGTAGGGATATGCTTGGTTCTTGGGGAGAGGCACTCTTAAGTGGTAAGGCCTATTGGGAGTAGGTGTGTGGCTTTGTTGGAGGAAGTTCCTCACTGTGGCAGTGGGCTTTGAAGCTCCACCCTTTTCTGAAGAGAGTTTTCTCCTAGCTATTAGGGTGCTTCTTTTGCAGTTGTTGACAAGCTAGGTCATATAGAACCCCAATATCCAGGTAATTGATAGTGCATTTGGTTACCATGTAGAACCTGATGGTAAAAACTTATTCCTGGAGACCACACACCTTGCTTCATATAACATGTGGAAATCAATAATATAATCTGGAAACATTATTCCCACTAGCTAGCTTTCATAGTGCTAGAAGCTGCAATGCATACTGCTAGAGGAGAAAAGAAATCACCAATCTAACACAGATGTGGACCCTGCTGACTGCAACTATGACTAGCATTGAAAGACATAGCTGGATGTAAATAAGACTCTTGGATATCATAAAAATAATTAATCATTTTCTTATTGGATGTAAGGCCCATTCTATATGTCAAACCCATACCTGGAACCATTGTCTGAGCCAAGAACCTGTGGCTAAATAGATCATATCCTTAGTGGAGAGCCTACTGCTAGTGCGCTGCTATATGAACAGAGAATTAAACTCACTGCTAATGACTACTAACAAATAGAAACAATATGAACATATCAAGTATTTGAACAAGGAAATATTCATATCTCCTAAAATGTGGTTATATGGGACTGCTGGACACAGGAAAGTTTTTTTTTTTAGTCTTACATAATTAAAATAGACTTCATATGTGTGTACTTACAGGGAATCTTGAGAGCTGTTCATCCTTCTTTTTTCGGAGCATCATTTCAGCTTTTAAATTTTCTGCTGTGAGTCTAAAAATATGTTTTAGAATGATTGTGCATAATAGGCCACATTTGAAAATACCAAATTAGTTTCTGAGAAAACATGTGAATGATTACACAAATTCTGAAAATTTGGAAACTTTATCACTCATTGTGTGCCCCTTTGTCTTTATGAACTTTAAAGGTAATTTGCGGAAATATGTATTTTTTCGTCTTAGTGGGTATCAAACTTTGACACACACAACGCATATGCACATTGAGTGATTACCATCCACCCATATAAACTATGAATTTTAAGTAACTAAGACCAGAAGTTTTCCTGATTTAAAAATGTGTAATTACTGTGAATGATGCAATTTCTCTTTCTTCATTGCTTTCTTGAAAACACTAGAGCTATTCAGCTTTAGTGCTTTCATTATAGACCTCTGTGAGTTACCCTCATGTCCCAAGTTCACAATGCACTTTCCGTGTGTTCATAAAGTACCTCATGCAATTAAAAGAAGCACTAGGTAGACAGTGCCCAGTGGTACTGCTGCCAAAGACAAACCACTGCCATCAGATCTTTCTAGTCATGATAGACTAAAGATTCTCTGAAACACTAAGCCAATACCATTTTTCTCTATCCAGCTGAGTTCTGAGCTATCACCTCAGCAGTGAGGAAAGTGATTAAAAAGGAAGTTGGTACCAGATCATCCCTTCTGTGAGCAAACTGCCCATGTGCTTCTTAGACTTTGGAGACTTGATTTGTCAGCATTTGGAAAGCTTGGGAGCTGTGGTTTACAGTTGGCTCAAAATGAGCCTGGACTAATGAGCCACTCTTAGTTACATGAGTTCATCAGACCAGAAAACTCATTTTCAAAAATGCACATCATAAGCTGTTAGGTGGAATAAAGAACTCTTCTAGAGAGTTGCCCTGAGGCCACACAGATAATTAGATTAATTAGATTCTGTCCAGGAATCTGGATCCATGCCTGAAATTCTCAGTGGTATGGGGTTTAAAAGTAGTGGATAAGGTTATTTAGTGAAGGAAATATTCCAAAAATCATTACATTTTGCTCTGTCACATTTTTAATGCTCATGGTTTTAGCTTTGCTTACAGTGATACTCAAGAGTGAAAAGGGTAAGCATGTGGGTTGAAAACTGTGCAGTTCAGTAAGAAATGGGATATCATCCTGGTGGAAGTAGACAAAGATCAGACAAGATGGCTAAAAGGAAAAGGCTCAGCCACACTGGAAACAGGTTAGAGGGCTTTGCATTGACAGGGTTGCCTTTGAGACAAGGCCAACCTTCAAATTTTGGAGCATAAAATTAGAACAAAATGGAAATGCATTCTTTAGGATAGCAGTGACTCTCAAGGGCACCTTGAAGACGCCTCTGTGACAGTCTGCTGCAAAAAGCCAGATAGGGAAGTGAGTCTGGAGGTATGGCTGCCCTGTGTCCACAGTCCTGAGTATTACTTAAGCTGCAAAACCACTGAGTAGTATCCATTGTGGTGGTGGTCTTGCAGTATGTGTCAAAATGCAAGCATTACATGGCAGAGGTGGGATGAAGCAGTATTGCAGAGAAAAGACAGTGATGCAAGGCCATGTGTACCTGTTAGCATTCATATATAGACTGCCTGAGTGGTTGATATGTAAGGAGGTGAATCCTAAGTTGTTGAGATACTAAGAAGTAACAGGATGTTACAGATGTCAGAAATAGGAGATTCAACCAGCAAATGAGCGGAACTGTCCCAAGAATCATACCACATGTGCGAAAAGGTGCTGAAGAGACAGGGCTGCCCAGTCCTAGTGGAGCGTAGGTGGTACCACCATGTACCTCAGACAGTGTATATGGAGCATGCATTTTCTATGTTTGTCCTGCTGGGATTCAGGCTGCACTTGGCATAATATTCATTAATATTTCCCTATTACTGCCTTTTGGTATATTTTAGGTAATAGAGATAAAAACCTATGTAATTTTCATATTTTATAAACTAGGAATTGGACTTGAGTTTCATACAAATATAGCATTATAAATAATAATAATTTAATAGTGGGAACTATTAAGATTATCTGGCCTTTGAACTTGGACTAAATAAATTTTGCCTTGTGAGATGGCCACAAGCCTGTGGGCGTCAGAAGAAGAGTTTTATAGTTTGAATCTCAAAGAGTCACTATGTTTCAATGTTCTGAAGCTTTAACCCTAGACTTATTCCACTGACACGCCCAACATGATGGACTGACTGTCTCATGCCCTATGAACCGCAATGAAATAACTTTTGTTACATTCTGGATCAAAATGTCTTCCCTGCATAAATGTCTTCCCTGCATATTGTGATGTTAAGTTAGAACATAGCCAGCACTTCTTTTGCATGTTGCTATGCCTGTGTAAAGCTACCCTATAATGTCATTCGGCTACTGTAGTACGAATGCCATTGTTCACGATGCCTAAGGTCACATTATTTTAGTAATTTTAGTGATATTTAAGGGCCCACAGTCAAGGACTACTGCGCAGTCCTTGGATAAATTTGCCAAGCATGAGAAGCAGAGAAATCCCCAAAGTGACTTTTGTTTATATATCCACCTCACTGTGCTTTAAACATACATAATGTACTGTGGCTCAGACAAGGTAATATTTGTGGTGTTGACTTTTTCATCTGAAAAATGGACATGAAATTTGCTACTTGAATTAGCAACTTTGAATAAAACCCTTCAAAGAGTACTCATCACAATGGGAGCTACATACAATAATTGTGGTGCGCATTAATATGGTTACAACTGATCGTCTTTAGGTAGTGTTACAATGAGTTTACATAAGTTGCACTATGTCGATCACCATACAGTACTATGCATATGAGGAGCATGAATCCCTCAACACACCATACCACATCATGGATGTTCACTAATTCCATTGAGCAAGCCATTTTGTACGTTTGTAATAACGTATAGGTTAATTTCTTAGTACTGCTTGGCTGGAATGAACATGTAACACAGTACACTCAGGATCTCTCAGCTTAAGCAGGAGGTAACGGATAAGACTATGGGAAGCATCACAAGCACTGATGTGAAAATATGATACTGTGGAATCAGTATTCCTGACTCAATTAAAGTCAGTTCTCATGAAGTAGCATTTTGACATCTATGTTGGTAAATAATGCGAAATACCTATAACTGCAGGACCTCAAACTGTGAGGCAGTTTTGCTCAGTTCCTTCACGTGTTTGATTGTGTTTTTCTGTATTTGTTTAAGGGATTAATGTGTTTCCTCTTTTAAAACTTCCACTTGTTTAGCTGTGTTCTCTTGTATTTCTTTAAGGCAGTAATTTGTGTCCTTCATAAAGTCCTCTATCACCTTCATGAGATGAGAATTTAGAGCTGAATATTGCTTTTCAGCTGTGTTGAGGTATCAGTGGCTTGCTGTGGTGGGAGAACTGGGTTCTCATGTTTCCAAGTAGTATTGGTTTCTGTTGCTTATGTTCTTGTGCTTGCCTCTGGCCATCTGGTTATCTCTGGTATTAATTGGCCTTGCTGTCTCTGACTGGAGTTTGTCCCTCTTGGAAGCTTGTGATCCTGTGATTCTGTGAGCCTGTGATTCTGTGATCTAGGATATGACAGAACTCCTGAGGGTCAAGCTGCATCTGGGTGGGGGCTTAATGGGTGGGAATCCAGTGCACAGGCTCTGCTCTGGGAACAGGTGCAAACTGACTGGAGCATGGGTCTCTGGCTGGGTGGGGTCTCTGGCTGGGCTGGTCTTAAATTCTGAACTTCCTAATGTGTTGACTCTTTAATATAGTTGCTCATCTTGTAGTGATCCCTGACTATAAAATTACTTTTATTTCCACTTCATGATTATAATTTTACTATATTGTGTTTTGTAATGTATGTATTTTTATGTATTGTATGTTTCATAATGTAAATATTTTCTAATGGTCTTAGGTGACCCACATTAACAGGGTCACTTAACCCCTAAAGGGGTCACAACCTAGAGGTTGAGAAGAACTAGTGGTATACAGAATGAATAATTAAAATAGGTTATCTAAAATTGCCAAGAATTAATAAAAATATTAATTATAATTAAAGTTTATAAATTTCATAGAAGTAAACCTTAATCTTCATAAAATACAATTATCCACTAAAATAACTCACAAAGTAATGAAGCATATTCGAAATTGTTTCAAGCATTTTGAACATTATTAGAAACAAAAATCATATAGGCCATCTCAAATGTGTTCTCACAATTTTTATATTTCTATTTTATTTTCTTTCAGTTTGCTCTGTCAATTATTTTATAATTTCTAAATAGCTTTACAATTCCTTGATAAACCTAGTAATTAATTACAAAGTATCAAATGTCTCTCAACATACAAATTTGAATTTTTTCTATGAATTAATGTTGAATAATCTATTTAGAAATCATTTTTTACTTTGTGCGTGTGAGAATGAAATACTATCTAAGTTTATCTCTATGGAAGAGTGATATCTTACTACTGCATGGAGAAGTCCAGGTTCAATACAAAGCACCATAATACTAAATGACATTTTCTGGATTAAGAAAACTATCGCTTCATATTCCATCAGTGGAATTTTAAATTAACATAAATTTTGTTTGGAACAATTATATCAACCAAGTCCTTTAATATGATTTATAGCCTTTAGCTAAATAAATTGATTTTAAAGAACTTATTCAAATACATATTCAATAATTCAATATTTAGAGAAGTTTTTAAGAAACAATATTCTTTGTAGCATGATTGTAAAATATCTTTTAAAACTTTAATTGTTGTCTCACAAAAAATATGAAGTTTCTCTGTCAATATCAAAAGTGTGATTTCAAAGGATATATGTATATATATATATTTATTTATTTATGGAAAATAGTCATAATTAGTGATGTTTGTTGATTATATTATTTTCACATTCTACAAGGCTAACATTCTCTCATTTAGCCATAGAGGCAGCCAACCAGTTACCCCAAAAATCAAACAACTGAGACCAGAAGATCACAAATTTGGGGCTTCCCTAGACTACATAAATATATCTATCAAAAGTAATAATAATAAACCCCAAATCTGAAAAAATTTTCCCGCTCCAGAACACTTAAATAGTTAGTGACAAACTAGAAATGTTCTGTTTATCCTCCAATGTAAACAGTTAAAATGTTTCTCTAAACCTGGGACATACCTCATAGCACGCAGCTCTGTCTGCAGATTAGTCTTTTTAATCTCCGCTTGAAACCTTTCCTTTTCTAGTGCAGGAATTTCATTTTTAAAACTCTTCTTTATTCCTTTGAGTCGTTCAATATTTTGTTTTTGTAACTCCATTGATATTTTATGTGAACAAACCGCGCGCCAGATTTTCACTAAGCTGTCAGAATCTGCATTGGGGGAAAAGAACAATTGAAGTACCGTAGTATTTTTGATAAATAAAACAGACTAGAGATTCACATAAACTTATGATACACTGCAGAAAGGAATACTGAGGACCCACACATGGTACAATCTGCAGATAAAAAGAGAAGAAGGTTAAGGTGTTTAGCCTAAAACCTTGTGGAGAAGACAAGAAAGACATAAAAACAGACATTACAGACTCAGATTGTATTAGATCAAACACAGTTGTAATGTCGAATAAGCATGCAGGAATATGTCCTAATGGAAGAGATGCATAGGCATGAAGTGAGAACAAGAAATAGTTGGTCAGAGTGTAAAGAGGCACATTGCCAGTAGTCTACAGCAGCCTCTGCTGACTAAGGGGAGGCTTGGTATTTTCTGTTGAATCATGCCACCATTGCTGACTCATGTTAGGTGACACTTTTGTACTGGACTGTTGGTATCCTGGAACTATTGAACTGAACTGATGTTATCCTGACTGTGGAGATTAGAATCACCCCTAAAGAACTACTTTTTAAACAGGTACACATCCACTTGTCCTATTTCCAAACTTTCCCCCTACCTTTTGACAGTGGCCTAAAAAGGTGATTGAAGCATTTGAGAACCCTTATTAAAGTGCTTATTAAAAATCCAAGATTATAAAACGTTGTGACATCATTTGAGAGGATGAGGTCTGACAAGATTTCTCAGTCATTAAAGTGTTTGTTATGCAAGCTATTCTAACTTGAAATTGTACCCCAGTACCCAAAACTTAGCAGGTTTGTGGCTGTTTTTGGTTGTCATTGTTGTTTACTTTTTTAAGCTATGCATGATGGTACCTCCCATCATGTTAATGAAGGGGAGACACAGGCAGGAGGATACCTGGAGCTCACTGGTCTGCCAACCTAACTGAAGTGGTTAGCTTTGGCTTCAGTGAGAGTTGTTATTTCAAAAGAAATGAGGTTGAGAGCAATTGAGGAAGACGCATTACAGGCACACACACAGATAAGCATACACACATGCATGAGCACACAAACACACACATACACAAATACATTAATACCCACACTCATCAACATCTGAGCAAATAAGAGTTAGCTACATCAGCCTTAAGGGAGCTAACTCGGTGTATATGGATGTTTGCTGTGCAAGCATGAGAACCTGAGTTCAAATCTCCACACAAAAAGCACATATGACTACACATGTGCCTGTAAGCCCAGCCCCTGAGAGCTGCAGACAAGATTATTGGTGCTAGTGTGTCAACCTACCTTAAACCTCCGTGATAGAGCAGGACACCAGAACTTCTCCTCTAGTCTGTGCATGCAAACAGATGCTCGCAATCAGGTGTGTGCGCGCATGCACACACACAGACACACATGCGTGCATACACACGCACAGTTAATAAAAATAAAACATTTTTTAAAAATTACAGAAGACAATGTTAACATAAGGCAAGTAAAAGAGAGGAGGCAATAAAACAAAGCTGGGGTCTCAGAGCGCCTCCTCAAATACTGTATGGCAGAGCCATCATGAGGAGATTTAGCATCCTTTACCAAAGTGACTCTGGAGAGTTGCTTCAATCCTTCAGTCTCATAAAGATACTAGTAACAAAAAGGCACAACCTACCAGTTTAATGAATTGGCTGACTGGCCTGTTCCATTTTGTTGTAACCCGTGAGTCTAGTGTAACAACCCCAAGGCCACAGTGTCATGCTTGCTCTCTGAAGCTCAGAAGCTTGGTGGCAGCTCCTGCTGAGACTAGTTTTCTCTTCTTTGATATCAAGCAAGCCTGTGTCATGGGCAATACTCAGTCACCCTCGTCAACAGCACACACAGAGACTGCATGCAAAACTTTTACCTTTGTTCTGTCTCATGAGCTGTTCAATAAGGTGCAAAATAGTGTCATAACTGCATATCTCACAGGCCTCTACTTTTCCCTCAGATGATGAGAGTAGTTTGTTAAGGTCAAACATATGATTTCCTTGTTCTTTGACCTATAAAATGAATATTAGCAATTTCAGATCCCTTCACATTGTGCACCCTATATACTAAATATAAAGAAGAGACAGATGCCCATGTTTTACATAAGTAACAAGCAAGATGCTTCTGAAAGACCTGGTTTTGAAAGGAAAAACACCTTTTTTGTTTTGTTTGTTTTTCCAGACAGGCTTTCTCTGTGTAGTCCTGGTGGTCCTGGAACTCACTCTGCAGACCAGGCTGGCCTTGAACTCAGAAATCTGCCTGCCTCTGCCTCCCAAGTGCTGGGATTAAAGGCGTGGGCCACCACTGCCCGGCAGGAAAAACACCTTTACTACTAGTGGCTTTAAAAAATGTCTTGGAAATAAATATTTGAATATAAGAAAAAATATTAATTTTTATTTTATTTTATACTATATTTCTAAGTCACTTTATAATATATTTCTTTGACTTTTCTACTGTACCAAACTAAATATGATTTAAAATTAATTTCCCCATACCTTTTTTTTTCCATTGGAAGTTTTCTTTGAAGACCTACAAAAACATAAAATCCTTTCAGATAAATATTAAATTTGTAAAATAAAGAACAAAGATTGTATTCTCCCTATCCATAAAACTTACCAGGTATTACAAATAAAATGTTTTTCTACAAAGGAAATAAGCTGTAGACAAGAAGAGGAACATTGATATACAATTGACACCACTAATACAATCATAAAAAGATGGAACTTACAACTGGAAACCAAACTCCAGTTAGCAGCAGGTACTGCTTCTACACAGGAGTTGAGTTCAGTAGCCAGAACCCATGCCTTTGAGTTGCTAACAGCCAACTCTAACTCCAGCTCCAGAGACATATAATACCTGTGCCTTCTTCAGCCACCTGCACTCACATCTGCATACTCAACTACAAGCACAAACATGTACATGCATTTTAAAATACTGATAACAATAGTAATAATTTTAAAATAATAAATATTGGTCAAGTATTATAACAGTTAAGATAATGGGAAAACATAATATCCTATGCCTTGTTTGATACAGGTAAATACACCAATATTTCCAGTGTCATTCTCAGCAAAAGAAAGTCTCACTCATATTTAGTAAAAACCTACTTTATTAATACTACTGTACTCCTTATAGGCATCAAACAAATACCTGTAAACAATGGAAAGGGTTAGCTGTTCTGAGGCCTTACTATGTAATTACCACCCATTGTCCTAAGCATTGAACTTGCTTTAAACTTATTTTAATTCCAAAGACAACATATTTCAGATTCTATAATTGTAAGAATTAAACACAGAAAGCCCATATGAACAGGTGACAGATTTTCTGAGTATGAGAATTCATGCTCAGAAATTCTGGAACCATAATTTATTCCATAATACTCTATCAAAATTACTTTTCATCTTCAAGTAGATTTCAATGAAAGATGAATATAGAATATTCTATATTCTAGATATAGAATAGAAGATGACCATAAATTATCATCACACTTTAGTAAAAACTATACCTAATAATGTGAGATTTTCAACTAGATTTTTCTTTAGAAAGTATCTCACAGCCCAAATTCCCAGTTCTCCTGGCTCAGCCTCTTCAGTGTTGAGGAAACTGTTAGGTAGCACTTTTATTTTCGAAATCTAAAAAGGCATGGACTGACACAATCATTCAGTTGTTAAGTCCCCAAGTTGCAAGTATGAGGACCTGAGTTTGATTTGCCAGAAGTTTTGAGGGACAAAAAAATACAGCCAAATGTGTTGCGGTGTGTACTAGGGATCCAGCACTGGGGAGACAGAAACAGGAGGGTGCCTGGAAACCTTGTCTACCCACTAGCAGAGGGGAAGAATAAAACTTTTCCTGGAGACTGCACTGGTGTCCAGTTACTGACTCACATAATTCTGCTCTCTGAACTGAAAATGGTCTGAGAATCAGACAGAGGCAGAGAGATGTACCAACCCTGTCATTCATGCAAAAGTAAGTTTTGCAACACTGAATTAGTCATCATCGTTTTCAAATCAAACATGCATATTAAAAGAACTCATGGTTTCACTTTGTCCAAAATGGCACAGTGAGTCCCATGAAACAGTTTTGCATTTGCAAGAAAAATGTAGGAAATTTAAGAATAAATGGATACATTATTTTTCTGGGAGGAGTTCCAGGGGCTATAAAAACATAAAATTTACAAACTGCATTCAGCTTTTCTATATACGTCCTACCAATTCCAGTCCATATACATTAGTAAACACTAAAGCTTCCCATGTGTCTTTAATGAAGTGGAAATGGTTGGAGGAGAAACAGAGTCTTGCTGCTTTTTAAGCCTATGTTTCTCCAATGGTTTTCACATTTAAATGCTCAACCTATACAACCTATTAAGGCAAACATTACAGAAATAAAGATATGCACAATGACATATAGATTCTCCCTGTGTGTGGGGGGCATCTCTGTGTGTGTGTGTGTGTGTGCATGTGTGTGCGTGCGTGCATGTGTGTGTGTCTGTGCTTGGGTGTTTGCATGTGTGAGGGTGTGCTTTGTTGGGTGGTTCCATGCATGTAAGTGGGGGGTGGGTTCTATGTAGTCTTGTCTGTGGCTGTTCCACTACTCACTGAGCCTGATCGAAATCTTAAGGTAATCTCCATTTTCCAAATGTATGACTGTTGGGAATGTTAGGGATTCATTATCAAACAAAAATAAAGAAAAAATTTGAAGAAAATAGTCACTGAAGAGAAGAAATTCTTTTCAAAATGTACTTTCATTTAATATAGCATTTTTAAAGGAATGAATATAAAAGGCAGATTTTTTAAAAGAAATGTTTAAGCTATTCATTTTTAATCAAATATTAAAGTATAGACTTCAAAATCTATACTTAAAAGAGGCTAAACCAGTGATTGGGCAGTGGAGGGGAAACATAAGAAGGGAAACTCAAGAGTGGGGGGCAGGGTAGGTAGGAGGAGAGGAGCAAGGTGAGGGGAGAAGAGAGCATGGAGGAAGAAGAGGAGACGCCACCAAGAACCAGAACTCCCTGTCCAGGAGACACCTCAAGAAACAAGGGGTCTCATAGCTGGTGAGTAAGTTAGTTCAGTGCTAGAATCTAGGCTGTCCAATCTAGGCATATAGCTTATAATTATGGCATATGCCTTATCATTATAATACCTGGATTATGTGGGGTTTTATGACTATTTAATAGGATTGGAAACTCTAGCAACAGGGCTTCAGGGATTGTGCACACTATAGAATCCCATAAAGACTTAAAGATAAAGAATTAATAACTTTACCTGTCTAATTCATCAAGTTCCTTGATCTTTCCTGTCTGGTCTTCTAAAAATTTTACCCGGTTGTCATTGTTTTTCATTCCAGCCAGTATAAGTGGTGTGAAGCTATCCTATAAAAGATAATAATTTACAACGCTGAGAACTCAATATTTCTCTAAAGAAAATCATGTAGAAAACACAGTGGTGCTCACATCTGAGGTCCAGTGAACCGCATCCTTCACCTTCTCACACACAGTGCTCTCACACAGACCTGTTCTTCATTAGCCATGAGAGTACATTTGATACCTGTGTCATTTAATTTAGAACTTATGTCTTAGTGAACCATTTAAAACAGTGTCTGCCATGAGTTCCTGATACCACGAGTAGAGTCTAAAGACTTTCTTCCATAGCCTGGTGAGAATGAAAATGCTTCAGAAGTGCTGTCAACTCCAAGTCACTGAAGCAGAGAATGTTTGACAGAAAAGCACCATGTAGAGAAGATAACACATGTCACGTTGCTTCTCCCATACTCGAACTACTGTTCTCCTAGCTATACTATCTCTCTAAGAAATGAGCATGGCCTTATGCTAGATTTAATATTTTGTGAAAATAAAATACTTTGGGATACAAAGGATTAAACCATGTGCTAGAAAGGCAATTTAAATAATTTCTCAAGGAAATAATCAAACTCAGGGATGAAATCAACCAAGAACAAGTAAAAAGAACGATACAAACAATCAACAAAACCAGGAGCTGGTTCTAAAACCATCCAGTGGAAAAAGACAGCATTTTCAACAAATGGTGCTGGATCAACTGGGGGTCGTCATGTAGAAAAATGCACATTGATCCATTCTTACCTCCTCTACAAGCCTCAAGTCCAAGTGGATCAAGAACTTCCACATAAAACCAGATACACTGAAACTAATAGAGGAGAAATTGAGTAAGAGACTTGAACACCTGCACATGGATGAAATTTTGCTGAACAAAACAACAATGGCTTATACTCTAAGATCAACACTAGACAAAAAGGACCTCCTAAAATTGCAAATCTTCTTCTGTAAGGCAAAGAACACTTTCAATAGAACAAAATGGAAACCAACTTTCAAGAACTCATTGTAGCTATGGTACCTACACACAACATACAGGGAGTAATCAGAATGACAGAATGTACAGAGGAATGGCTCATGAGGCTCCATCCTTTTCTGAAGAGATATTGGTAGTTGATGGCTGGTGATGATGCGTGAATTTTTTGGGTGGAGGAAGTGTTGGTACTGAGAGTCAATCACCATTCAGGAGATGGCCGCACATCCATAAATATATGACCAGCAGTAATCACACTTGGTAGAATAATTAATAATGAAGAAGAATGTAATGGCCTGCTCTGTTCTGCAGGTCAGGGTCTAGCAAGAGAGAGAGTTGGGGGAAGAAGGGGAAGAGATGCGAAGAATAGAGACAAGCCAGAGGATCTGTAGTCAAGTCTCCTTTACTGTCTTCACCACACACACCACTACACCTACTCCTACTACACCACTCCTACACCACACCACTACAAGGAAATCCTGGGTATTTATGAGCACAAACAGGAGAACACAGGTGAAACCATTTTACCACGTGCACCATGCAGCTGCGGTCACTAAGCAGCAAAACAAGCTATGTGGGATAAACAAGATGTTTCAGCTGGGGTCCTAAACAGCAGAACAAGCTATGTGGGATAAACAAGATGTTTCAGCTGGGGTCCTAAACAGCAGAACAAGCTATGTGGGATAAAGAAGATGTTTCAGCTGGGGTCCTAAACAGCAGAACAAGCTATGTGGGATAAACAAGATGTTTCAGCTGGGGTCCTAAACAGCAGAACAAGCTATGTGGGATAAACAAGATGTTTCAGCTGGGGTCCTAAACAGCAGAACAAGCTATGTGGGATAAACAAGATGTTTCAGCTGGGGTCCTAAACAGCAGAACAAGCTATGTGGGATAAACAAGATGTTTCAGCTGGGGTCCTAAACAGCAGAACAAGCTATGTGGGATAAACAAGATGTTTCAGCTGGGGTCCTAAACAGCAGAACAAGCTATGTGGGATAAACAAGATGTTTCAGCTGGGGTCCTAAACAGCAGAACAAGCTATGTGGGATAAACAAGATGTTTCAGCTGGGGTCCTAAACAGCAGAACAAGCTATGTGGGATAAACAAGATGTTTCAGCTGGGGTCCTAAACAGCAGAACAAGCTATGTGGGATAAAGAAGATGTTTCAGCTGGGTCCTAAACAGCAGAACAAGCTATGTGGGATAAACAAGATGTTTCAGCTGGGGTCCTAAGCAGCAGAACAAGCTATGTGGGATAAACAAGATGTTTCAGCTGGGGTCCTAAACAGCAGAACAAGCTATGTGGGATAAACAAGATGTTTGTCAGAGTGTGCTCAGCTGTTGTAGGCTGTTGAAAAATACGTCTCTATCAGGGTATATAGTTCCAGATGGCTGCAAAGATGATAGCTGCTTTCTAGCCGCTTTCTGCTTAATGTCGGCTCCCAACACAAGAACATGCAGAAAAAAGAAAAGGAGTAGAAGGAAGGAGGAGAAGAACGAGGAGACATGATGTTGGGAAGGGATCTTAAAGATGTGTTGGATATCCAGATTGGGAGTATATGCATTAAATTACTCATATGTGTGATAGTCACAAATAATAGATGACATCGACTTTAAAGTTATTAGAGCTTTAGAGTTATTAGCATTTTAGCAGAATACACACACATACATACATATATACTTACATATATATATGTTTACTGAATATCTTGTCTGTATGAAATACATACACACGTATGTACATACATACATACATAATATGTAAGTATAATACAAGATAGTTTTATAGGTACTTTATATGTATACTTAAATACATATATATGTAAGTATGTATATATGTATGTACGTGTGTATGTATTTCATACAGACAAGATAGTTTTATAGGTACAGGTAGTTGACACCAAGCTTGGTAACTGGAGTACATCCCCTGGAACATAAACAATATAAGAAGAGAACCAAGTCTTACAAGTTGTCTTTATTTCATACTCACTAGCACAGTCACTGGACAACACACACAACTGATTAGCAAAATCTAATTTTTAAATTGTTAAATTTATTCATTGTTTTACTTATATGCATTGGAGTTTTGCCTGTATGTATCTCTGCAGAGTGAATATGCCTCATACTGCTCATGAGATTTTTCTCATGGTGCCTATGTATTCCTGTACAACACTGCTTGAGAAAGGAAAATAGTGTTCTGAATACACCTGACTTACCAAACTTGGACCATCCAAGATCACCTGAAGCTGTTCTGAATCTTCTGTTGGAAGTTCTGATTCAACTTTTATATTTGGGTTGTCACGTTTCACTCTAAAAACCATATTTTAAAATAATTATACTCAAAGATCAACTTTTACAAAACAGAGTTCCTGAAATGTGCAGATACTTTTCTAAAATTATTCAAATGAATGGCTTGGTTATCATCATTGTTCTAGCTGGACTTGAAAATTTTTCCAAGATAAAATGTAGAAGACGTAAAGAATAATTGCGTATGATACGTTCTGGGAGAAGTCCCAGGGCTATAAAAGCATGAAAATTACAATCTGCATTCAGATTTTCTATGCAGGTCCAAGCTTTTCAGGTTCATATAAATTAACAAACACTAGAATCTTTCATTGTATTCAATATAGTGAAAAGTCTGACAGAGAAGCAAAGTCCTGCTGATTACACCCTATGTTTATCTCATGGTTTTAACATTTGAAATGGGGATAGGCACAATGACCAGCGAGATATCTCTCTCAATCTCCCTCCCACATACCTCTCTCTGTGTGTGAGTGCATGTGTGAGTGCTTGGATGCATTTGTGCTTGCTTGTGTGTGTGTGCCTATGTCCCTGTGTATGGTGTGTGTTTGTGTGTGTTATGTGTGTGTTAAGTGTCAAGATGGATTTGGATTTTCTATGTATCTCTGCCTGAGCCTGTCCTACTATAAATTCAGGCTGACCAAAACCTTAAGGCAATCCTCATTTCTCAAGTTTATAGTGTTAAGGATGCTAGGTACTTACCATCAAACAAAGATTAAATTAAAAAACCTTGCATAAAACAGATAACTGAAGAGAAAAAGGTGTTTTCAAAATGCACTTTCATTTAACATTGCATTTTAAAGAAAATGAATAAAACATGTCGACATTAAAAACTGGTTATGCAATTCATTTTAATCAAACGATAACGTATGGATTTTCAAACCTATGCTTTAAAGAAACTCTGATATTAACAATCTTCTTCTAGTATTAACAACAAACAGAATCAGATAATGAATGTAAACCTTTGGCCCATATAAAAAATTACTGGTGAATCTGTATAAACACTTTTTTTTTTTTTTTTTGGTTTTTCAACACAGGGTTTCTCTGCATAGCTGTGCTGTCCTGAAACTCACTCTGTAGACCAGGCTGGCCTCCAACTTTCAAGTGCTGGGATTAAATGCATGTGCCACCACTGCCCGGCATATAAACATTTTTAATTGGATAATGGCTTCTTTATCTATTGAAACTATGTTTTGATATTCTAATTAATATATTTATTTGTTCTTCATACCAACTAAATGGATCTTTTTACTATACTGTGTAAAAAGAATAAATAAATGTGGCGATTTCAGTGTTCTATATTTAATAATTGTAAGGATTTTGATAAATTTAATTAAATATTTTCTTGATGATAAATCACGTATCATAAAGAAATGGGTGAGATTGAACTTATACTGATTTATCAGCAGGCAATAGGAGCTATAAAATAACATACTGTCAATAATCATTCACTTCCCTTAATGTGAGAAAACTGCATCAATAAATGGATCCATGAAATTAAGTGCAAAACCACTGTATTTGCTTTCCTACATATAATAGTTTTATTCCTGAGACTGCTGTTATTTTTATACGTGTGTGTGTGTTTTTTTTGTGAGAGTCTGAATATTGTATGTGTGTGCATGTGTGTAGTGTGTGTGTGTGTGTGTGTGTACATGTACTTTCTAAATATTCTTCAGTAGGTGTCATTTGATGGATAGCTCCCTTGACACACTCTACAAGTACTGAGAAATAATACAGGTCAAGGAAAAGGTTAGTGCAGAGAAGCAAAACTTTTATGCTTAAACAACCCAAAGTCAATAACTTTGTGCTATATTGTAAAGACACTGTCAAAACATTGTTTACTATTGTAATTTCCAATCAAAACTCCCTTTTACTCCAGCTTCTAGAATGTTAGTTGTCACATGAGTTTGCCAACTGTGGTTGTCTTTTACAAAAAAAGAAAAAAAACAAAACAAAACATGTCGAGAGAATTGGAAAACACAACATATGATTGATTATCAGCATCTTATAATCATGGAAGTGTGATGGTGCTATGCTTAAGAAGTATCCAACATGGTCATCATTCCTATGAGCATTACTAGAGAGTAACATCTACTGTCAAATACCACGGTGGCCTTACCCATCATCTTCTTGATTCTCCTCAACAGGAACAGGTTGCTCTTCAGTTTGTCCATCCTGTTTTTGTAGACCTAGGGCTGCAGCACTCTGATGCGGTTTTTCTGCTTCATGAACCACACTGTTCATCAGGTTTTCAGGCACCTCAGTTTGACTCTTATTTGCTGATGTGTTCGCCAAATTAGGATTCAGGTTTTCTGATACACGAATTGCACTGTGATTTTCATTTTCTGAAGCATGAACCACACTTTGAAACTGGTCTTCTGATGAATGCAACCAACTGTCATTCAGGTTTTCTGCTGATCGCAACCCGATAACTTTCTGCTTATCAGCTTCTTCAGTGACCTTTAATGAAAAATTAATATTAAGAATAACTGACTTTAATTGTTTTATTTCTCTTTAGGGAAAGAGTATCTTTCCTGTATGTATGTCTGTGTATGGGTGCTTGGATTGGTACCAGAACCTCCAAGAGAGAAGCAAGAACACTTAACTGCTGAGCCATCTCTCTAGCCCGAGTAACTGATGTGTTTCAATATACAAACTTTCCTTCAATAATTTTATCAATTCACTCATTAGTTTCCCTGATTTTTCTTTCCTTAACTTAGAAATGGTTTGTTTAGCTACAAAGTCCTGTATTATCACAGGGAAACCAAAGGAGCAGGAACCTGTGGTAGCTAGCCATAGGTCATCCACAGACAGGAACAATGAATGCATGCATGCTAACACTACAATCAGTCCAGACTGCAATAACCCTGGGCCCAGCCCAAGAATGGTGCAGTGCAAATTCACAGTAAGTCTTTCAAACCCAGTGACCCAAATTCAGAAAATCCCTCACAGGAATGACTTCAGGCCAACTTAATCTAGGAAATTTCCCATTGAAGACACATTTCCAAACTGATTCTACATTGTGTCAGAAAGACAATCAAAACAACCCATAATAATGTACTTATTCTTACTATTAATAACTTTGAATACATTCAGAGTTATTCAACAACACACACAGTACAGTTTGAGAAATTCTTTCTCACAATCCAAATTGCCCTCAAATATTTTAGCTGCTAAATGGAATTTGTATAGTGCGTTACATTTTTACATCCATTTGTCAACTGATGTGCATTAAGGCAGTCTTCATCTTTTGGCTATTATGAATAATATTGCTCTGAACATCTCTAATTGCAAGACTTTTTATGGATATATGTTTTTGTTTCTCCTTGGAATGCAGTGATAAGTCGAATTGTTGTGCTCTTGGATTCCATTCACTTTAACTGTTAAGAAAGTTACAACATGTTTGAAGTATAATATTCAATATTGCATTCACTCTAGTTGTGTGGGATGGTTCTATTTCTCTACATCTTCAACAATACTTATATTTGCCTTTAAAAAACAGAATTATAACTACTACAGAAGTATGAAGTGGAATCTGCTGGTTTAAGTTTACTTTACCCTAAGTTTAATCATGTTGGGTATCTTTTCCTGTTTTTTTTTTTTTTTGGCAATTTCTGTTTATTCAGAAAAATATATATTCAAAATATTGTGAGTTTCAAAAGGATTCTTTATCATACTATGGAATATATCTATATATATTATGAGAAATTTATGATATATAAATAACAATTATGAAAACATGATTTGAAGATCTACTCAAAATCTTGTGTCTTGTGTCTTATCTGTTTATCATTTCATTTCTAGCATGAAGCTCACAAGTTCTTAGTTTGTGGAAGCTCAAGTTATCAATTTATTCTTTCCCTAGGCACAATTTTATTGAAAAATTCATTTATGCATATAATGTATTTTTATTAAACTCACTCTCCATTTTCTTATTTCCAATTTCTCCCCTATTTTATACAACTTCAATTTTTTTCCCTGCCCGTGTGTGTGTGTGTATGTGTGTGTGTGTTTATATGTGTGTGTTTGTGTGTGTGTGTGTGTGCACGCACATACCTGTTTGTAGGCAGTCTTGTGTGCGTGTCTGTTTCAAAACTCAGGAGTCTAATTAGTGCTGCTTGTGTACACAAGAGTGTAGAATCATCTATTGGACGTGGGTAGCTTTGCAGTGGGAGCATATTTGAAGAAAAGTTACTCAACCTTGATCAACAGCCATTAATTACCAAATAGATTCTCAGACAGGGATGGGGCTTTTTGACTGGGATTTTGGCTGGCTTCATCTTGTACAGGTGTTGTACATGAACTCAGAGCTTCTGTGAGCTCATGTATGCAATTGTCCTACTGTGATCAATAAATAAAACATTATTGCACCCTTTCAGCTGGGGCAGAAACTAGCTGGTCTGCTTCTGTAAAGACACCATATCCTGAGCCATCCTAGAGAAACCACTGCACACAGAGCATCAAAGGAACCAATGCACTCAGAGCAGCAGGATTTCAGGATCCCAGAGGTGGCCTGAGTCCCAGAAGTTCTTCCAGCCAGGAGCTTAGGATCACAGGATCACAGAGACATCTGGACTCTCAGGAGTTCTGACATAAGCAAGATAACTGGAAAGAGAGGCTCAACTCAGAGACAATGAGTGCAGGTAGCACTAAAGTTAATGACATGGCAAAAGGCAAGTGCAAGAACATAAGCAACAAAAACCAAAGTTACTTGGCATCATCAGAACCAAATCCTCCCACCATAGCAAGCCCTGGACACCCCATCACACTGAAAAAGCAGGATTCAGATTAAAAATCACTTCTCATGATGATGATAGAGGACTTTAGGAAGGAGATAAATAACTCCCTTAAAGAAGTACAGGAGAGCACAGGTAAACAAACAAGCAAACAGGTGAAAGAATTAAACAAAACCATCAAGGATCTAAATATGAAAGTAGAAACAATAAAGAAATCTAAAAAAAGACTACCTTGGAGACAGAAAACCTAGAAAAGAGATCAGGAGTCATAGATGCAAGCATCACCAACAGAATACAAGAGATAGATGAGAGAATCTCATGTGCAGGAGATACCATGGAAAACATTGACACAACTGTCAAAGAAAATGCAAAACACAAAAAGCTCCTAACCCAAAACATTAGGAAATTCAGGACACAATGAGAAGACCAAACCTAAGGATAATAGGTATAGATAAGAGTGAAGATTCCCAACTTAAAAGGCGAGTAAATGTATTTTTAAAAATCATACAAAAAACTTCCCTAACCTAAAGAACGAGATGTCCACGAACATAGAAGTAGCCTACAGAACTATAATAGACTAGACCAGAAAAGAAATTTCTCCTGTCACATAATAATCAAAACACCAAATGTAAAAAAAATCAAAGAAAAAATACTAAAAGCAGTAAGGGAAAAAGGCCAAGTAACCTATGAAGGCAGACTTATAAGAATTACACCAGATTTCTCACCAGAGTCTATAAAGGCCAGAAGATCCTGGACTGATATCATACAGACCCTAAGAGAACACAAATGCCAGCCCAGACTACTATACCCAGCAAAACTCTCAATTAATATAGATGAAGAAACAAAGATATTCCATGACAAAACTAAATTTACACTATATCTTCCAGCAAATTCAGCACTTCAAAGGATAATTGATGGAAAACTCCAACACAAGGAGGGAAACTACAATCTAGAAAAAGCAAGGAAGCAAGGAAGCTTCCAACAACTCTAAAGGAAGATAGCTAACAAACATAATTCTAATTCTAATAACAACATTTAACAAGAAGCAACAATCATTTTTCCTTAATATCTTTTAACATCAATGGACTCAATTCCCCAATAAAAAGATGTAGCCTATCATACTGGATACATAAACAGGACCCCAAATTTTGCTGCACACAGGAAACAAACCTCAGTGACAAAGACAAACACTACCTCAGACTAAAAGGATGGAAAACAATTTTCCAAGCAAATGGTCCCAAGAAAGATGCTGGAGTAGCCATTCTAATATCAAATAAAATTGACTTTCAACCAAAAGCAATTAAAAAAGATAAAGAAGGACACTTCATACTTATCAAAGAAAAAAATCTACCAAGATGAAATCTCAATTCTAAACATCTATGCTCCAAATGCAAGGGCACCTCACATGCAGAAAGGAAACTTTACTAAAGCTCAAAGCACACATTGCACCTCACACAACAATAGTGGGGGATTTCAACACCACAATCTCAGCTATGGACAGATCATGAAAACAGAAACTAAACAGAGACAGTGAAATTAACAGAAGCAATGAACCAACTGGATTTAACCGATATCTATAGAACATTTCATCCTAAAACAAAAAGAAATGTACCTTTATCTCTGTACCTCATGGTACCTTTTACAAAATAGACCATATAACTGGCCACAAAATGGGCCTCAACAGATACAATAAGATTGAAATAATCCCTTGCATCCTATCAGATCGTCATGGACTAAGGTTGGTCTTTAATAATGACAAAAACAATGAAATGCCTACATATACGTGGAAATTAAATAACGTTCTACTTAATGATGACTTGGTCAAAGAAGAAAGAAAGAAATTAAAGACTTTTTAAACTTTAATGAAAATGAGGATACAGCATACCAAAAATTGTGAGACACAATGAAAGCAGTGCTAAGAGGAAAACTCATAGCTCTAAGTGCCTACAAAAAGAAACTGGAGAGAGGATACACTAAGAACTTGACAGCACACCTGAAAGCTCTAGAACAAAAAGAAGCAAATTCTCCCAAGAGGAGTAGATAGCAGAAAATAATCAAACTAAGGGATGAAATCAACCAAGTAGAAACAAAAAGAACTATACAAAGACTCAAAAAAAAAAAAAAAAAAAAAAAAAAAAAAAAAAAAAGAAAAGAAAACCCAAGAGCTGGTTCTTTGAGAAAATCAACAAGCTAGATAAACCCTTAGCCAGATTAACCAGTGGATACAGACACAGTATCCAAATTAATAAAATCAGAACTGAAAAGGGAGACATGCCAGGAAGAGGTGGCTCACGCCATTAATCCCAGCACTTGGGAGGCAGAGGCAGGCAGATTTCTGAGTTTGAGGCCTGCCTGGTCTACAGAGTGAGTTCCAGGACAGCCAGGGCTACACAGAGAAACCCTGACAGCCCCCCCCCCCAAAAAGAAGAGAGACATAACAACAGAAACTGAAAATATTCAAAGAACTACCAGATCCTACTACAAAAGCCTATACTCAACAAAACTGGAATAACTGGACAAAATGGACAATTTTCTAGACAGATATCAGGTAACAAAGTTAAATCATGAGCAGATAAATCATCTAAACAGTCCCATAACCCCTAAAGAAATAGCAGCAGCCATCGAAAGTGTCCCCACCAAAAAAAAAAAAAAAAAAAAAAAAAAAAATAAATAAATAAAAGCACAGGATCAGATGGTTTTAGGGCAGAATTCTATCAAACTTTCAAGGAAGACCTAATACCAATTCTCTTCAAACTATTTCACAAAATAGAAACAGAAGAAACACTACCCAATTTTTTCTATGAAATCACAATTACACTCATACCTAAACCACACAAAGACAGAACAAAGAAAGAAAACTTCAGACCAATATTCCTTATTAATATCGAAGCAAAAATACTCAATAAAATTCTTGCAAACCCAATCCAAAAGCATATCAAAACAATCATCCATCATTATCAAGTAGGCTTTATCCCAGGAAAGCAGGGATGGTTCAATATTCAGAAATCCATCAACATAATCCACTATATAAACAAACTCAAAGAAAAAAACCACATGATCGTCTTACTAGATGCTAAGAAAACATGTGAAAAAATTCAACATCCCTTCATGGTAAAAGTCTTAGAAAGATCAGGAATTCAAGGCCCATACCTAAACATAGTAAAAGCAATATACAGCAAGCCAGTAGCCAACATCAAACTAAATGGAGAGAAACTTGAAGCAATCCCACTAAAATCAGGTACTAGACAAGGTTGCTCACTCTCTCCCTACCTATTCAATATAATACTGGAAGTCCTAGCCAGAGCAATTAGACAACAAAAGGAAGTCAATGGGATACAAATAGGAAAGGAAGAAGTCAAAATTTCACTATTTGCAGATGATATGATAGTATACTTAAGTGACCCTAAAACTTCCACCAGAGAACTCCTAAACCTGATAAACAACTTCAGCAAAGTGGCTGGATATAAAATCAACTCAAACAAATCAGTAGCCTTCCTCTAGTCAAAGGATAAACAGGCTGAGAAAGAAATTAGGGAAATGACACCCTTCACAATAGTCACAAATAATATGAAATACCTTGGAGTGAACCTAACCAAGCAAGTGAAAGATCTGTATGACAAGAACATTAAGTCTCTGAAGAAAGAAATCGAAGATCTCAGAAGATGGAAAGATCTCCCATGCTCCTGGATTGGCAGGATTAATTTAGTAAAAATGGCCATCTTGCCAAAAGCAATCTACAGGTTCCAGTGTAATCCTCATAAAAATTCCTAATCAATTCTTCATAGAGATAGAAAGAGCAATTTGCAAATTCATGTGGAATAACAAAAAAACCAGGATGGAGAGAACTATTCTCAACAATAAAAGAACTTCTGGAGGAATCACTATCTCTAACCTCAAAAAGTACTACAGAGCAATAGTGATTTAAAAACCTGCATGGTATTGGTACAGAGACAGGCAGGAAGATCAGTGGAATAGAATTGAGGATCCAGAAATGAACCCACACACCTATGGTCACTTGATCTTTGACAAAGGAGCTAAAGCCATCCAGTGGAAAAAGGACAGCATTTTCAACAAATGGTGCTGGTTCAACTGGAGGTCAGCATGTAAAAGAATGCAAATCAATCCATTCATATCTTCTTGTACAAAGCTCAAGTCCAAGTGGATAAAGGACCTTCACATAAAACCAGATACACTGAAATTAATAGAATAGAAGGTGGGAAGACCTTCGAATACCTAGGCACAGGGGAAAAGTTTCTGAACAGAACACCAATGGCTTATGCTCTAATATCAAGAATTAACAAATGGAACCTCATAAAATTGCAAAGTTTCTGTAAGGAAAAGGACACTGTCAGTTGGACAACATGGCAACCAACAGATTGGGAAAAGATCATTACTAACCCTACAACCAATAGAGAGCTAATATCCAATATGTAGATATTAGAACTCAAGAGATTAGACTCGAGAAAAAATAACCCCATTAAAAATGGGGTACAGAACTAAACAAAGAATTCTCAAGGAAGGAACTTCGAATGGCAGAGAAGCACCTAAAGGAATGTTCAATATCCTTAGTCATCATCGAAAAGCAAATCAAAAAAACCCTGAGATTGACCTTACACCAGTTAGAATGGCTAAGATCAAAAACTCAGGTGATAGCAGATGCTGGCGAGGATGTGGAGAAAGAGGAACAGTCCTCCATTGTTGGTGGGATTGCAAGCTCATACAACCACTCTGGAAATCAGTCTGGTGGGTCCTCAGAAAACTGGACATAACATTACCTGAGAACCCAGCTATACTACTCCTTGGTTCACACCCAGAAGATGCTTCAACATATAACAAGGTCATATGTTCCACTATGTTCATAGCAGCCTTATTTATAATAGCAAGAAACTGGAAAGAACCCAGATGCTTTCAACAGAGGGACAGATGCAGAAAATATGATACATTTACACAATGGAATATTTCTCAGCTATTAAAAACAAGGAATTTGAGAAATTCTTAGGCCAATGGATTAAACTAGAAAATATCATCCTGAGTGAGGTAACCCAATCACAGAAGAACACACATGGTATGCACTCACTGATAATTGAATACTATCCTCAAAGCTCGCAATATCCAAGATACAACTCACAGACCATATGAAGCCATTGAACAAGGAAGACCAAGGTGTGGGTGCTTTGGTCCTTCTGAGAAGGAGTAACAAAGTACTCATAGGAGCAAACATGAAGACAAAGCTTGGGACAGAAACTGAAGGAGGGACCTTCTGAGATTGGTCCATCTGGGTATCCATCTCTTGTGCAGTCACCAAACACAGACACTGATGTGGATGCCAGGACGTGCATGCTGACAGAAGCCTGATACACTGTCTCCTTAGAGGTCTGTCAGAGCCTAATATATACAGAGGCAGATGCTCACAGCTAACCATTGAACTGATCATGGGGTTCCCAAAGGAGGAGTGAGAGTGAAGACTGAAGGAGCTGAAAGAGTTTATTACTCCATGGGGAGAGCAACAATACCAATCAACCGGAGATCCCAGGGTCTAAATCACCAGGCTGGGAGCACATAGAAAGGAACCCAGGGCTCCAACTGTATATGTAAGGGAAGATGGCTTTGTCAGGCATGGAGTGGAAGTACTTGGTCCCGTGAAGCCTGGATGCCCAAGTGTGAGGGAATTCATGGGTGGGGAGGTGGGAGTGGAAGAGTGGGTGAGGGCACATCCTCATAGAAGCAGGAAGAGGGTGAATGGGATAGGGGGTTCCTGGGTCTGGGGGGGATGGGAAAAGGGGATCATATCAGAAATGAAAATAAAATATCCAATAAAAAATAAAAATGAAATAAGATAAAAACTCTATTGCAGATGTCTACTATCTACTGCTTACACTCCTTCTGTCCTCTATTAAATAATCCCAAAATCTTGGGAGGAAAATGAGTGGTATTGATTGTAATGAACTCAACAGCTACTGTTCTCTGTATTAATCACCATCTGCAAAAAGAAATTCCTACAATGAGGGTTGAGAGATACACTAATCTATGGGTATAAAGATGGGAGCTTAAGGGACAATTTAGTACAATGATCTTACTGAAAAATAATAGTATTAGGTCTTCCCTATATTTATGACCATGCCAGTCAGAAAGTTTTGGCCTAGTTGACAATATCAGAAGTGGATTCCATCTTGCAGAGTGAGTATTAAATCCATGTCATTTATGCCACTATCACACCAGTGAGCATAGCTTGCCAGTTCAATCACTACTAGGCTATCCATTTTAAAATCAAGGTTCAGTGGCATATCTAGGGACTCTTTCTGACACAAAATCATAAAAAATTTTTCTTGTTTCAAAACTTCAAGTTTCTCTATTCTAGCTCTCGAATTTACATCCATGAGCTAAATTTTATAGATGGCATGAGGTAAATATTTACAATCTGTAAGTATAATATATATATAATATATAATTACATATATGTAAGTAATATATATATATATATATAGTAATATATATATATTACTATATCTATAAGCGCACTATATAAGTGTGGTCTTTGCACCTTACCCAGCTTTGCCAAATTGCCTTGGGACTTCTGTAAACGCCAACTGACCAAAAATCAGGTTTAATTTTCTGGGCTCTCAATTGTATCCTACTGGTCTACAAGCCATTATTAGAGTCTCTTCCTCATTAGATTTTGAACAGTAAATTTGAAGATAAGACATTAAATGTAATCTAATTAAGTTTCTTTTTTATTAAGTAATTTAACATTTGCATCATTTCCAATGTTAGAATTAACTTACCATTTTCTGAAAAAACAATATATTTGATGCTACTGCAAATGGAATTTTTGTAATTTCATTCTTTCTGGTGTGCAAAAAGAAAACTGATTTCTACAATGACGTTATATACAGTTAATTTTCCAAACTCCTAATTAGTTCAGAAGTGTGTTTATATAATATATATACATATACCACATATATGTATATATTAATTAATTAATTAATGTGCTTAATTCCTATATGCCATGTTATATTATCCATAAATAAAACACATTTATTTATTTTTATTAGATATATTCTTTATTTACATTTCACATGTTATCCTGTTTCCTGGTTTTCACCCCAGAATCTCCCTCTCCCTTCCCATCTACTCCTGTTTCTTCAAGGGTGTTCCCTACCCACCCATGAAATGAAGGTACATCATACCAAAACTTTCTACAAAACTTTCTACAATGAGGTTATATATATTTAATTTGACAACTGATCACCATTCAGGAAATGATCCCATATCCATAAATATATGACCAGCAGTAATCAGAGTCAGAAAGATACTTAATAATGGACAAGAACATGGAGAAAAATGAGGAGGAATAGAAAGATGGGGGAAATGAAAGAGGAGACATGAAGTTGGGAAGGGATCCCAAAGATATGTTGGATGTCAAGAATGGGAATATATACTTTAAAAAATTACCCATATGTGTGAGATTCACAAATAATAGATAACATCCATTTTACTGTTATTAGAATTTTAGGGTTATTAGCCCTCTAGCAGCATAGATGCATATGTATGCACATATGTATGTTTGCATGTATGTATGTCCGTGTGTATGTATTTTAGACAGACAAGATAGTTTCATGGGTATAGGTAGCTGACACCAAGCGTGATAAGAACACACACAGTATGAGGAGAGAACCAAGTCCTGCAAGGTGTCACTATTCCATACTCAATGGGGCAGTCCCATGACAACACACATCTGATTAGCTAAATTTAATTTTTAAAAAGTATCATTTTTAAATTGTTAATTTATTCATTGTTACATTTCTATGCATTGGAGTTTTGCTTGTATGTATCTCTGCAGAGTGAATATGCCTGCTATTTCTCATGGGATGTTTCTCATGGTGCCTCAAGTATTCCTGTACAACCTTACTTGACAAAGAATAATAATATTCTAAGTACAACTGACTTACCAAACTTGTACCATCCAACATCACCTGAGGCTGTTCTGAATCTCCTGTTGGGGGTTCTGGTTGTACTTTTATCTTCAGGTTGCCAAGTTTCAGTCTAAAAACCATATTTTAAAATAATTATACTCAAAGATCAACTTTTACAAAACAGAGTTCCTGAAAGGTGCAGATAGTTTTCTAAAATTATTCAAATGAATGGTTTGGTAACCATCATTTTTTTTTTAGCTGGGCTTGAAAATTTTGCCAAGATAAAATATACAAAATGTAAAGAATAATTGCCTATGCTAATTCTTGGAGAAGTCCCTGGCTTGTAAAAACTTGACAATTACAACCTGCATTCAGCTTTTCCATATAGATCCTAGCTTTTCAGGTCCATATAAATTAACAAACACTAGAATCTTTCATTGTGTACAATATAGTAAAAAGTGTGACAGAGAAGCATAGTTCTGCTGATATTTCCCTATGTTTATCTAATGGTTTTCACATTTACAATAAAGATATGCACAATACCAAGAAGATATCTCTTTCAATATCCCTCCCACAACCCTCTCTCTTTGTGTGAGTGGGTGCGTGAGTGTGTGTGTGTGTGTGTATTAAGTGTAAAGATAAACTTTTGGTTTCTATTTATTCCTGTCTGAGCTGTCCAAGTACTTATTCAGGCTGATGAAAATCTTAAGGCAATCCCCATTTGTCAAGTTTATGACTGTTGAGAATGTTAGGTACTTGCCTTCAACCCAACATTAAAAAAAGAAGAAACTAAAGAAAACAGTCAGAAAACTGAGGAGAAAAAAAGTACTTTCATTTAATATGGCATGAAATGAATATAACAGGTTTAGATAAAAATTCTTATGCTGTTTATTTAATATCAAATACTAATGTATAGAGTTCCAAATACATGCTTTAAAGAAATTCTGATATTAAAAATCTTCAGCTAGGATATAAAATCAACTCAAACAAATCAGTAGCCTTCCTCTACTCAGGGATAAAAAGGCTGAGAAAGAAATTAGAAAAATGATACCCTTCACAACAGTTACAAATAATATAAAATATCTAGGAGTGAATTTAACCAAGCAATTGAAAGATCTGTATGACAAGAACATTAAGTCTCTGAAGAAAGAAATCGAAGAAGATCTCAGAAAATGGAAAGATCTCCCATCCAGGATTGGCAGGATTAATTTAGTAAAAATGGCCATCTTGCCAAAAGCAATCTACAGATTCAATGCAATCCCCATCAAAATTCCAAATCAATTCTTCATAGAGATAGAAAGAGCAATTTGCAAATTCATTTGGAATAACAAATAAACCAGGACAGTGAAAACTATTCTCAACAATAAAAGAACTTCTGAGGGAATCACCATCCTTGACTTCAAACTCTACTATAGAGCAATAGTGATAAAACTGCATGGTATTGGTACAGAGACAGGCAGAAAGATCAGTGGAATAGAATTGAAGATCCAGAAATGAACCCACACATCTATGGTCACTTGATCTTTGACAAAGGAGCTAAAACCATCCAGTGGAAAAAGGACAGCATTTTCAACAAATGGTGCTGGTTCAACTGGAGGTCAGCATGTAAAAGAATGCAAATCGATCCATTCTTATCCCCTTATACAAAGTTCAAGTCCAAGTGGAAAAAGGACCTTCACATAAAACCAGATACACTGAAACTAATAGAATAGAAGGTGGGAAGACCTTCGAATACCTAGGCACAGGGGTAAAGTTCCTGAACAGAATACCAATGGCTTATGCTCTAAGATTAAGAATTGACAAATGGGACTTCATAAAATTGCAAAGTTTCTGTAAGGCAAAGGACATTGTCAATAGGACAAAACAGCAACCAACAGATTGGGAAAAACATATTACCAATCCTACATCCAATAGATGGCTAATATTCAATATATACAAAGAACTCAAGAAATTAGACTCCAGACAACCAAATAACCCTATTTTAAAAATGGGGTAAACAAAGAATTCTCAACTGAGGAAATTCAAATGGCCAAGAAGCACCTTAAGAAATGTTCAACATCCTTAGTCATCAGTGAAATGCAAATCAAAACAACCCTGAGATACCACCTCACACCAGTCAGAATGGCTAAGACCAAAAACTCAGGTGATAGTAGATGCTGGAGAGGATGTGGAGAAATAGGAACACTCCTCCACTGTTGGTGGGATTCCAAGCTGGTACAACCACTCTAGAAATCAGTCTGGCAGTTAGAAAATTGGACATATTACCTGAGGATCCAGCTATACCACTCCTGGGAATATACCCAGAAGATGCTCCAACATATAACAAGGATATTAGCTCCACTATGTTTATAGCAGCCATATTTATAACAGCCAGAAGTTGGAAAGAACCCAGATGTCCTTCAACAGAGGAATGGATACAAAAAATGTGGTACATTTACACAATGGAGTATTACTCAGCTATTAAAAACAATGACTTTGAGAAATTCTTAGGTAAATGGATGGAACTAGAAAAGATCATCTTGAGTGAGGTAACCCAATCACAAAAGAACGCACATGGTATTTACTCTCTGATAAGTGGATATTAGCCCAAAAAGCTTGAAATAGCCAGATTCAACTCACAGACCACATGAAGCTCATGAAGAAGGAAGACCAAGTGTGGATGCCTTGGTCCTACTTAGAAGCAGTAACAAAATACTCAAGGGAGCAAGTATGGACACAAAGTATGAGACAGAAACTGAAGGAGGGGCTTTCTGGAGACCATTCAACCTGCACATTCATCCCATGTGCAGTCACCAAAGGTAGACACTGATGTGGATATCAGGAAAAGCATGCTGATAGGAGCCTGATATAGCTGTCTCCTTAGAGGTCTAACAGATTCTGATATATTCAGATGCAGATGCTCACAGCTAACCATTGATCTGATCAAGAGGTTCCCAATGGAGGAGTTAGAGAGAAGACTGAAGGGGCTAAAAGGGTTTGTGGCCCCATGAGGAGACCAACAAAACCAACCAACCAGAGCTACCCAGGGTCCAAACCACCAGACTGGGAGCACATAGGGAGGGTCATATGACTCCTTCTGTTTATCTAGGGGAGGATGGCCTTGTCAGCCATAGGTAGGAAAGGAGATCCTTGGTCCCATGAAGGCTGAACACCGAGTGTGGGTGGGGGATTCGAGAGGGGGAGTGGGAGTTGGTGGGTAGGTGGGGCCATATCCTCATAGAAGCAGGAGAAGGGGGATGGGATGGGGGCTCCTGGGTGGTGGGGGGAATGGGGCAAGGGGATAAAATCTGAAATGTAAATATAATATCCAATAACAAATAAAAAATACAACTCTTCAGCTAATATAAACAACAAATAGAATCAGATTATGAATGAAAATCTTTGGCTCATATTGAAAATTACTGCTGAATCTGTATCTACACTTTTTAATTTTGATAATTGCTTCTCTACCTATTGAAACTATGTGTTGATATCCTAAATAATATATTGATTTGTTCTTCATACCAATTTATTGCCTCAGACACGACTGATTGTACCCATTATAGAATACTACAAAGTCAGAAAAATAACAGAATTAGCAACTTTACCTCTTCAATTCATCAGCTTTCAGTATCTGGTCTCTCTTGTCTACTAAAAACTTTGCCAGGCTTTCGTTGTTTCTTAATCGAGCCAGAGTATATGGCGTAAAATTATCCTATGGAAAAACAATAGTTGATAACTCTGAGAACTTGATATCTCTCAAAATAATGGACAATCCCATGGAAGACTTGATGGAGCTCCCTTCTCCTGAGGGTCAGTGAGCCACAGTCTTGCCCTTCTCACCTCACAGTGCTCTTATACTTGTTGCTCTTCCCTTTGTACAGCCTCTGCCTGCCTGCTGAGAGCTGCCTACAAATCCTGTCTCCCTGACACTCATTTGAGGGTGAAAAGGTCACCTGAGCTTGGCTTTTCCCCTGGCATTACCATGGTATTTGAGTCATGTGATTGCTCCTTGCTAAACCAAAGCTCCTTGAGGATGGAGCCTTCGTTTATACCTCTAATACCCCAGACATTAAACCATAGTGGAAAGGTTCTCAGTATTTCCTTTGAGTGATGAGTTAAATTGCATCTCTGGGAGAGGGTTTAATCCTTCATATTACAAACTATATTTAGTTTACCAGAATACCATGCCTCATGTGAGCACCATGTTCATCTGTTAGAAAAATGTTATAGCCGGGCGGTGGTGGTGCACGCCTTTAATCCCAGCACTTGGGAGGCAGAGGCAGGCGGATTTCTGAATTCGAGGCCAGCCTGGTCTACAGAGTGAGTTCCAGGACAGCCAGGGCTACACAGAGAAACCCTGTAAAAAAAAAAAAAAAAAAAAAAAGAAAAAGAAAAATAAAAATGTTATAATCCTGAGCACAATAAGACCAGTATGCAAGAAATATCACGACATGCATAATCCTCCCTACATGGTGATTTTGTGGCAAACATACAGAACTTCACTGAAAGCATCACAGAAACAACTGCATTCCCACCAGGCTATGGAAGCAACTCTTTAGTTTCTACTTATGGTATTAGGAACCCATGGCAGACATGCAAGTGGCTCACTGAGACATAAGTTGTGAACTAAATGATACAGGCATCAAATGTACTCTGATAACTTATGAACAATGGATCTATACAATTTTTCTACCTACTGGACAATGAATCTCTTATCTTTAAGAACTCTTAATGTCTCTAATGCATACTTACTTAAAAAAATTTTAGGCCATTTTTTTTTAGTTACTACTTAAGGTTATTTCTAAGCAAAATATAAATCAGATATTACAATGAAACTGTTTATCAATACAAAGTCTGATAACTGTCTATGTGGTCATTTTAGAACAATGAAAACCACTAACTGACTGCATGTGGAATGCATGACTTTAGTCCCAGCATTTGGGAAGCAGAGACATAGTACCAGAAAGCCAGGGATACACAGAGAGAGAGTCAGACAGGCAGACAGGCAGGCAGGCAGGCAGACAGGCAGACAGGCAGACAGGCAGACAGGCAGACAGGCAGACAAGGAGATAGGAACTGAGCTGCTAACAAGTTCAATGAACAATGCTGAACAAGAAGATATTTTTCTTTGCAATAATCATAAGCCTTGCACCCGCTCCTATAAGTAACTTCATGAAGCTTACAGATATGCAAAGGGAATGGGATTCCTTAAGGGCTGAAAGTTGTTTAAAAAACAACCTCTAACTATTAAAATAAGATCCCATTTCTAAGATAGTTCTAAATTATACAACATAATCTTCCCAAATAATATACTTTTAAATGTCCTGTCATTGTTTTCACAATGCAAATAAATCATTTAAAGCACACGCATTGAAAATAATCTGTAAATCAAAGTTGTGTGGTCCGTACCTCATTCCTTATACAGATGTCAGCATGGTGTTCCAGCAGTATGTTTACCATTGACGTTTTGTTTTGCCAAACAGCATAGTGCAGAGCCGTGTTCCCATGGTTGTCCTTGGCATTTGGATCAGCACCATGATCTAGTAAAATGAGTGCACATCCTTCATGCCCATACTGTGTAGCCTATGGGTATTACGTCAAGAAATAAATAGCAAAGATGAGAAATACAAAAATTTCACGGATTTCACTAAGCATTTGCATTTAGCTGTGATCATTTTTATTCCCAGAATTCCCATCAAATCCATGTCACACTGAAACTGTTGGGTGATGTCTACCTTAATTAGTGCTGTGCAGTTGTCACTGTCACGGAGATCAATGTCACAATTCCACTCTATTAGGAGGGAAGCTACCGCGGGATGGCCATGTGCACAGGCATAGTGTAACATCGTTCTGTGAAAATGAAGACATTTTAACAATTTTTACGACCATCCTGGTATGCACCTGTGCCCAGAGCAGTCACAGGGTGCCAGCTCTGTATCATATCCCCCCAAAACCCAGAGGAGGCTAGACTCACAGGAGCTCTAACAGGCCCAGGATCTTGGGTGAGTAGGCCACGACACACCCACGCCAAAACAGGGAGGAATTGGGACCTGCTGGGACCTAGGGACTCCAATATGGCTAGTGGCATGGGACCCTTCTGGTCTGTACCAGTGCCCAGAGAGGTCATAGGGCACCAGCTCTCAACCCAAATCCCACAAAACCAAGAGGAGGCTGGACTCCCTGGAGCTCAAACACAACCAGGAACATAGAATAATAGGACCACAGGATCTCAGAAGCCTGGGCCTACCAGGATTTTAGGATCCCAGAAGCAACCTGACTCCCAGGACTCCTAGGATCTCAGAATCAGAGAATCACAGAAACAGGGGACTCTGAGGAGTTCTGACACAAACATGATAACAGGACAGACTTCTCCAGTCAGAGACAGTGAGTGAAGGTAGCACTGGAGATAACCAGCTGGCAAAAGGCAAGTGCAAGAACATAAGCAATGAAAACCAAGGTTACTTGGCATCATCAGAACCTACTTCCCTCCCATAACAGGTCCTGAATACCCCATGACACTGGAAAAGCAAGAATCAGATACAAAATAACTTCTCATGATGATGATACAGGACTTTAAGAAGGACCTAAATAACTCTCTCAAAGAAATAAAGGAGAACACATGTAAACAGGAAGAAGCCCTTAAAGAAGAAACACAAAACTCCCTTAAAGAATTACAAAAAAACCCCACAACCAAACAGGTGAAGACATTGAACAAAACCATCTAGGACATAGAAATGCAAGTAGAAACAATAAAGAAATCACGAAGAGAGACTACCCAGGAGATAGAAAACCTAGGAAAGAGATCAGGAGTCATGGATATAAGCATCACCAACAGAATACAAGAGATAAGAGACAGAATCACAAGTGCAGAGGATACCATAAAAAACCTTGACACAACGATTAAAAAAATACAAAATGCAAAAACCTCCTAACCCCAAACATCTGGGAAATCCAGGACACAATGAGAAGACCAAACCTAAAGATAATACGTATAGGAGAGAGCTAAGATTTGCAACTAAAAGGGCCAGTAAATATCTTGAACAAAATTATAGAAGAAAACTTCCCTAACCTAAAGAAAGAGATGCCAATGAACAAGAAAGAAGCCTACAGAACTCTAAATAGACTAGACCAGAAAAGAAATTCCTCCTGTCACATAATAATCAAAACACCAAATGCACAAAGCAAAGAAAGAATAGTAAAAGCAGTAAGGGAAAAAGGTCAAGTAACCAATTAAGGCAGACCTGTCAGAATTACACCAGACTTCTCACAGAGTCTATAAAAGCCAGAAGATCCTGGACAGATGTCATACAGACCATAAGAGAACACAAATGCCAGCCCAGACTACTGTACCCAGAAAAACTCTCAATTACCATAGATGGAGACACCAAGATATTCCATGACAAAACTAAATTTACACAATATCTTCTCATAAATCCATTCCTACAAAGGATAATAGAGGGAAACTTCCAAAACAAGGAGGGAAATTATACCCTAGAACAAGCAAAAATGTAATGTTCTTCCAACAAACCCAAAAGAAGATAGCCACACAAACATAACTTTACCTCTAACAACAACAACAACAACAACAACAACAAAACAGCAAGTAACAATCAATTTTCTTAGTATCCTTTAATAACAATGGACTCAGTTCCTCAATAAAAAGACATAGACTAATGGACTGGATGCGTCAGTGGTACCCAACATATTGTTTCATACAGGAAATGCGCCTGAGTAACAAAAACAGATACTACCTCAGAATAAAAGGCTGGAAAACAATTTTCCGAGCAAATGGTCCCAAGAAACATGCTTGAGTAGCCATTCTAATATGGAATAAAATCAACTTTCTAACAAAAGTTATCAAGAAATATAAGGATGAACACTTCATACTCATCAAAGGAAAGATCAACCAAGATGAAATCTCAATTCTGAACATCTATGCTCCAAATGCAAGGGCACCCACATTCATAAAAGGAACTTTACTAAAGCTCAAAGTACACATTGTATCTCACACAATAATAGTGGGAGACTTCAATACCCTACACTCAACAATGCACAGATCATAGAAACAGAAACTAAACAGAGACACAGTAAAATTAACAGAAGTTAAGATTCAAATGGATTTAGCAGATATTTATAGAACATTTCATCCAAAAAAATAAAGAATATACCTTCTTCTCAGAACTTTATGGTAACTTCTCTAAAAACTGACCATATAATTGGTCACAAAACAGGCCTCAACAGATACAAGAAGATTAAAATAATCCCATGCATTCTATCACATCACCACAGACTAAGGCTGGTCTTGAATAATGATAAAATCAACAGAAAGCCCACATATACCTGGAAAATGAACAACGCTAAACTTAATGATAATTTTCTCTGGGAAGAAATAAAGAAAGAAATTAAAGACTTTTTAGAATTTAATGAAAATGAAGACACATCATACCAAAACTTGTGGACACAATGAAAGCAGTACTAAGAGGAAAACTCACAGCTCTAAGTGCCTAAAAAAGAAACTGAAGAGAGCATACACTAGCAGCTTGACAGCACACCTGAAAGCTCTAAACCAAAAAGAAGCAAAAACACCCAAGAGGAGGAGAAGGCAGGAAAGAATCAAACTCGGGACTGAAATGATCCAAGTAGAAACAAAAAGAATTATCCAAAGAATCAACAAAACGAGGAGCTGGTTCTTTGAGAAAATCAACCAGGAAGATGAACCCTTAGCTAGACTAACCAAAGGGCACAGAGACAGTATCCAGATTAATAAAATCAGAAATTAAAAAAGAGACATAACAACAGAAACTGAGGAAATTCAAAAAAAATCATCAGATCCTACTCCAAAAAGCTATACTCAACAAAACTGGAAAATCTGAATGAAATGGACAATTTCCTAGATAGACACCAGGTACCAAACTTAAGTCAGGATCAGATAAACCATCTAAATAGTCCTACAACACCTAAAGCAATAACAGCAGTCATTAAAAGTCCCCCTACCAAAAAAAAAAAAAAGCCAGGACTAGACGGTTTTAGTGCAGAATTCTATCAGACCTTCGAATAAACTATTCTATAAAATAGAAGCAGAAGAAACACTACCCAATTCATTCTATGCAGCCACAACTACACTCATGCCTAAACCACACAAAGACCCAACAATGAAAGAGAACTTTAGACCTATCTCCCTTATGAATATTGATGCAAAAATACTCAATAAAATTCTCACAAACTGAATCCAAGAACACATCAAACTATCATCCACCATGATCAAGTAGGCAAGAATCCAGGGATGGTTCAATATTAGATATTCAATATTCAGAAATCTGTCAACATAATCCACTATATAAAAAAACTCAAAGAAAAAAACTGCATGATCACCTCATTAGATGCTGAGAAAGCATTTGACAAAATTCAACACCCCTTCATAGTAAAAGTCTTGGAAAGAACAGGAAATCAAGGCCCATACCTAAACATAGTAAATGCAATATACAGCAAACCAGTAGCCAACATCAAACTAAATGGAGAGAAACATGAAGCAATCCCACTAAAATCACACACTAGACAGAGCTGCCCACTCACTCCCTACCTATTCAATATAGTGCTTGATATCCTACCTGGAGCAATTAGACAACAAACGGTGGTCAAAGGGATACAAATTGGAAAGGAAGAGGTCAAAATATCACTATTTGCAGATGATATGATATTACACTTAAGTGACCCCTAAGAATCCACCAGAGAACATGATCAACAACTTCAGCAAAGTGGCTGGTTATAAAATCAACTCAAACAAATCAGTAGCCTTCCTCTATTTAAAGAATATCAGGCTGAGAAAGAAATTAGTAAAATGAAATCCTTCACAATAGTCACAAATAATATAAAATACCTTGGTGTGAATCTAACCAAGAAAGTAACAGATCTGTATGACAAGAACTTCAAGTCTCTGAAGAAACAAAATGAAGATCTCAGAAGATGGAAAGATCTCCCATGCGCATGGATTGGCAGGATTAATATAGTAAAAAATGGTCATATTGCTGAGAGCAACCTACAAATTCAAGGCAATCCACCTCAAAATTCCAACTAAATTCTTTATAGAGTTAGAAGGAGCAAGTCTCAAATTTATTTGGAATAACAAAAGAAACAAAATAGCAAAAACTATTCTCAATAATAAAAGAACTTCTGGGGGAATCACCATTCCTGACCTCAATCTGTACTACAGAGCAGTAGTGATAAAACTGCATGGTATGGGTACAGAGACAGGCAGAAAGATCAATGGAATAGAACTGTAGAGCCTGAAATGAACCCGCTCACCTACTATGGTCATTTGATCTTTGACAAAGGAGCTAAAACCATCTATTGGAAAAAAAGACAGCATTTTCAACAAGTGGTGCAGGTTGAACTAGAGTTCTGCATGTGGAAAAATGTAAATTGATCCATTCTTCTCTCCTTGTATGAAGCTCTAGTCCAAGTAGATCAAGAACTTTCACATAAAACCAGACACAATGAAACTAACACAAGAGAAACTGGGGAAGCGCCTCAAACACATGGGCCCAGGGGAAAAGTTCTGGAACATGACACCAATGGCTTATGCTCTAAGATCAAGAATTGACAAATGGGACCTCATAAAATGGCAAAGCTTCTGTAAGGCAAAGGACAATGTCAATAGGAGAAAACAGTAACCAACAGATTGGGAAAAGATCATTACCAATCCTACATCTGATAGAGGGCTAATATCCAAAATATACAAAAATCTCAAGAAATTAGAATCCAGACAATCAAATAATCCTATTTTAAAATGGAATACAAAGCTCAACAGAGAATTATCAATGGAGGAATATCGAATGGCCAAGAAGCACCTAAGGAAATGCTCTACATCCTTAGTAATCAGGGAAATGCAAATCAAAATGACCCTGAGGTTCTACCTCACACCAGTTAGAATGGTTAAAATAAAAAAACTCAGGTGACAGCAGATGCTGGTGAGGATGTGGAGAAAGAGAAACACTTCTCCCTTGCTGGTAGGATTGCAAGATGGTACAACCACTCTGGAAATCAATCTGGTGGTTCCTCAGAAAACTGTACATAATACTACCTGAGAACCCATCTATAACCTTCCTGTGTGTATGCCCAAATGATGCTCCAACATATAACAAGGACACATGCTCCACTGTAATCATAGCAACCTTAATTATAACAGTGAGGTAACCCAGTCACAAAAGAACAATAATGGTATGCACCTACTGATAAGTGGGTTATTAGCCCAAAAGCTCACAATACCCAAGACATAACTCACAGACCACATGAAGCTCATGAAGAAGAAATACCAACGTGTGGGTGCTTCCGTCCTTCTTAGGAGGAGTGACAAAATACTCATTCGAGGGTGTGGAGGTGGGAGTGTGTGATGGAGCAAATATGGAGATAATGTGTGGAGCAGAAACTGGAAGAGGGGCGATCCAGATAGTGCCCCACCTGGAAATCCATCCCAGGTGCAATCAACAAATGCAAACACTGTTGTTGATGTCAGGAAGTGCATGCTGGCAGGAGCCTGATATACCTGTCTCCTGAGAGGCTCTGCCAGAGCCTGACATATACAAAGGCAGATGCTAGTATATAACCATTGAACTGATTACGGGACCCAATGGGGGAGTTAGAGAGAAGACTGAAGAAGTTGAAGGGGCTTGCAGCCCCATGGGGAGAGTGACAATACCAACCAACCAGGGCTCCCAGGGTCTAAACAGCGAGCATGGGAACACACATGGAGCACCCATGGCTCCAGCTGTATATGTAGTGGAGGATGGCTTTGTTGGGCATCAGTGGGAGAGGAGGTCCTTGGTCTCTTGAAAGCTGGATTCCCCAGTGAGAGGGAATTCGAGGGTGTGGAGGTGGGAGTGTGTGGATGGGAGGGGAAACACCCTCATAAAAATAGGAGGAAGGAGAACAGGATAAGGAGTTTCTGGGGTGGGGCGAATGAGGATAAGATCTGAAATGTAGATAAATAGTCTCCAATGATTTTAAAAAAAAAAAAAAACAAAAGCAAAAAAAACCTGATAATGGATCTGGTTATCGAAGTACAGCAATTGAGACTTTTGGCAGCAATTTAAGATTACCCATACTACTGGAATACCTTATAATTGTCAAGGACAAAGACTGTGGAAGGGGCCCAAGAACCTTTAAAACAGTATCTTCATAAAAGAAAAAGGGGGACGTATATCCCCATATACCAAAAATTTATTTAAATCATGTTCTTTTTATTTTAAAATATTTTTTAAAAAAATTGGATGCCAAGGAACTATCTGCTGAGTGTCTGTGGCACCCTACAACTAGGCATACTTATGCATAGTTGAAAGGGAAGGATCCACTTACTGGCATATGGCATGATCTCGATCAGGTATTTAATATGGGGAAGAGGGCATGTTTGTGTTTTTTCTGCAGGAAGCTGAAGGAGCAGGGTGGTGGCCAGAGTGATGGGTGAGACATGCTGATGTCCGGACAAAGAATGATGCTGACCTGTGGGCTTGCTGAGTGCTGTGACAATGGTGACTGGGGAGCTGCATTGGACATATGTTTCTGACTCACCTTTGATTACCTATACCCCTGATGGGAAAAGTTGACTGGCCTTAAGTTTTTAGGCCTCATGGAACAGAGAATCAAAAAGAGAATTGTATTTTTCTTAAATGTGACCAGTTATTTGCACTGATTCATGTACTGGTCTAGAAGTCAATCCAATATTGGAAATAACAGTATTCATTGGGAAGGCTGGATCTGGACATTTTCAGAGACATATTTGGAAGTTAGCTGCAGTTCTCTATAATGTTATATTAGCAAGAGATAAGTTTGGGACAAGATCTGGATTTCAAACAGGTGTTAGCACATGTGTTAAGGCTCTTTTAATTGTCAAGCTAAAAATACTTTTGTTTCTTCTACAGTATTTAATGTAAGTTGCATTGATTGTATACTTTCTAATTGTGTTAGCATGTTGAAATCCAGCATGTCAGTTACGAAGGTCTATCAACCAGCTTTTGTTTTATTGCCCTGAGTATCACAGAACTTTGGTCTTCTGAAAAAAGCTTGCAAGCACTAGAAAAAGTGAGTCTGGCCTTAAGCAGAAGCAGGAGGGTATTGGGCTTCATTATTGCTGGTATAACAGCTTTAATTACATTAATTGCTAGCACCACTGCTTCTGCAATTGCTGTGACACAAGAAATTAAGACAGCTACTTTTGTTATTCATTTAGCAAAAAAATGTTACTAATGTGTTGAATAGACAAGAGGATTTAGATAGGCATTTGGAAGAACAAATTGATGCATTTACCCTATTCAAATTACTGGAAGGAGGTTCAGAGATTAAGAGTATGGAGCCATCTCAAGTGTCATGCCAAATACCATTGGATCATGTTAGTTCTAAAATTTACAATAGTAGTCATTATAATTAGGAAAAAGTTTAAAGACACTTGCAGTGTATTTAGCATAATTCTAACACCTCTCTGGATGTTTGAATTTTGCATAGTGAGCTTATGAGTTTAAAGAATGCTGCTCTGCTGAGTGTTGATGCAGCAGATACTGCTGATGAAACTGCCTGAGGTCAGTATTTCTATTTTGGTCAGTCTTCAAGAATGGCATATATAGCTTGATCATGCTAGCCCTTTTTGTCCCAGGAATACTTTTATTTCTGCCCATCGTGATAAAGCTTGTCTGTAACAACATGTTGGCAGCCAAAGTACATGGCTTGAAACTGAAAATGGACCCCTAGATAGAGTTATTAAATTAACAGGCTGGCAAGCCAAGGATGGGTAAGAGTCTGCACAGAGCCTTACCAATGTAAGACAGAAGTGCATTGCTTTGGAGAATGCATACTGCATGATGGGTAAGGAAGGAATTCTTTTCAAAATGACCTAAGACAGGCTCTGTCTTGTTTACCAAATAAAAAAGGAGGAGAGGTGGAGAGCTTTTAGGACTGCTTAGCAAGAATCTGACATGGGCCAAGGACAAGGAAATGGGCTGCTTGGCAGGAATATGACTTTGGTCAAGGACAAGGAAGTGTGTTTCAGGCAGGAATCTGACCTTAGGCTAGAACAAAGAAGTACTTTCAGGCAGGAATCTAAATATTAGGCTAGAACAAAGAAATAATTTTAGGCAGGAATCTAAATTTTAGGCTAGAACAAGAAAGTAGGCTTCAGACATGAAAATGACTTTGGGCTAATACAGGAAAGTAGGCTCAGATATTTTGGTCATCCAGATAAAACGCTTAAAAACAGTGATCACGGAATTCTTCACAGAACTTTGTATATTGCCTTGCTTATTCTTTGACTATTTATGCTTATTGTCTTGCTTGTTCCTTGACTATTTGCATCTATTTTATTGCTAGTTCCTCAACATAGAACTGACCTTAATACTTGCATGTAATTAAAATGGTATAAAAGCAAAAAGGAGGAGGGGGCATGGGGTAGGGGTTTTCTAGGGAGGGGAAAAAGGGGAAAGGGGATGGCATCTGAAATGTAAATAAATAAAATAGCCAATAAAAATATTTTTTACAAAACAAAGTCAAAACCACACAATTATTCATCTAGTTGTAAACATTATTAGCATGTAATTCATTTTCTTTTGTTGTAGAGACAATATATATCAGCTCTTAGTACACAATGCATTAACTTAGGGCAACCAGTTCTGAGATTTTTTTATTTTACTTGCAGTGTTAAAAACATGGCACATATATTTCTGCACAAGGTGCAATAGCAAATTGTACCTGAAAAATAACTTTTGACTTATAAATCTCTAGCTAAAGAAAAACCAGGACCCAAATGAGAAAGTATGGATCATTTATTCATTACTTAAATGTATACAGTGTGCAGAAATGAGAGGTTTCAATGATTAATGAATAGGAGATTTTGATATTGCTGTAATTTTTCAAAATAGCTACTCTATAATTTCCTAATTTTAGAAATATTGTTAACTGAAAGGAGAGAGGTAGAGGTTCAGTTAGACTTGAGGCCTATTTCTCTAAACTTTCTACACAGGGCAGAAAATCTGGACAGAGTGAGAGGCATTTACAGAACATAGAATAAATGTGATACCTACATAATAGAGAATCGATGTATATCTGGTGAATTACTGTGTAAAAAGAATAAATAAAATAAAGTTGGGGAGTTGAGTGTTTTATACTTAGTAATTGTGAGGACTCTGATAATTTTAATTAATGATTTTATTAATTATAACTCACAACTCATAAATCAAGAAATGCGTGAAATTGAAATTATAGTTATTTTATCAGCAAGCTTTAGGAGGTAAACAGTAAAATACTGTCAATAGTCATTTTCTTCCCCTAACGTGAGAAAATTGCCCCAACGAATGGGTCCATGAAGTGCAAAACCTCTACATTTGCATTTGTATGTCCAATAGTATTATTTTCTAGACTTCTGTCATTTTCATGTGTGTGTGTTTGTGAGTGTGTGTATGGTGTATGTGTGTGCATGTGTACAGTGTGTGTGTGCACGTATGTATGTGGGCAGTGTTTGTCTTTTTGTGTTAATGTGTGTATGTGTGTGCTTGTGCATGTGCGTGTGTGTGTGTGCGTGTGTGTGTGTATGTGTATGTGTGTGTGTATGTGTGTGTATGTGTGTGTGTGTATGTGTGTGTATGTGTCTGTGTGTGTATGTGTGTGTGTATGTGTGTGTGTGCAGGTGTGTGCAGGTGTGTGTGTGTGTGCGCAGGTGTGCCTATGTATGTTCTGGATTAATAATTTTAGCTAATCTTTAAGTATCTATTTTATTGTCTTCACATCAAGGCCCACAGTTATGGAAAGTTTTTCATTTAAATAGTTACAATATGGGTCATTCATTATTTCATTTATTGAGACAAACATGTATTTCAACACCCAGGAAGCTATGTTAAATTGTCTTAAATGACAACTTGCCACAGCTTAAAATCACCTAGAACCAGAGCCTTAAATGAGGAATTCTGTACATCAGGTTTGCTGTGGGGATGTCTATAGGGTATTTTCTTGTTAACTGTAGAAGGACACACTACAGGTACCAATGTTCCACAGGCTGAGTAATGAGAGCTAACTATGAGCAGTTTGCTTTTGTTTCATTCCTTTCTTGTCTGTGGATGTGGTGTGACCAGATCCTGACTCTGATTTCCCCACTATGATGAACTATAACCCAGAACTGTAAGCCAAATACCCCCTTTTCTCCAGTATGTGGCTTTATCAGGGTGTTTGATCTAACAGAAATGAAGCCATGGAAATAGTAAAATAACCCTTAGTTTTGTGATGCGTACCTGATGTTCAAGATAAAATACAAAATGTACCACAGATATAAAGAAGACAATGGCCAGTGAAAAATATAGAGAGCATTATGCAGACTCTCTAAGAAAGAATGAAGTTGTCACAGAGTATGCCAATTGGATTTTCAAACTGCTGGTATTCATATATGGACGTATATAACCATTTGGTGTTTACCAAGCATAATGAGAGGTAAATGATCATCCTGTCCAAAAATTTCCAACATGCAAATGCACATGACTTTATAAAGCTCATACTTATGCTCTTGTGCCTATGTTTATAATCTCCTGATTTCAGGAAGCCACTTTCGCTTTTTCTGTGAATATCTCTGATTTTCCTTCAACATACCTAACCTAAGCTTTTATCTTCCTCCTGTTCTAGGAGGAAGCACTACATATGATTCGTGTATCTCAGCTTTAAAAAAACTTTCTTTTGAAGGTTGACAAAAGTAGTGAGCATATTTAAGACAGATATGCAGTTTGAAGTCATTTTTCCTTTTTGATATTATGACTGCAGTCATTATACCTCTTGAAGGAAAACTTGTATAAATGGAAAGAAAACCTGTATTTGAGATAAACATATTCAATGTCTTATTTTCAGAAAATTTCAACTAAAATGATGATGTCTAATTATTTATATGTAACAAACCTGTAAGTATATAATATTATGATTGCATTAAGATCTATTCTTTACTTCTAAAGGCATTAACTGCTTTTAGATTATTTACAGTACAATAGTACACAATAATATACACTACAAACAGTGTAAAATGATTATCTGAAAAATAGTCATAAACTTGCATGTCACAGGAAATATTTTATTACCAATAAATGTATAATAATACTCCTCCACGTGTTCATGGCAGAATTCACAGATAAAGAAAAAATAAACGTGCCATCTAACAAGGATGACATATTGGATATGAATTCCTTGGATTGTACAGCTTGAAAAAATGAAGGTAACAACACACTACACAAAAGAGCTGAGGGAAAACCAAAGCTACTGTACAGTTTGCAGATGATGAAAAACACAAAGAGATATCAAGGAGTGAAGGGGATGCAGCATGTGTGGCTCTCTGCTGGCCGAGGAGAGTTAAGCCTTCCAAAAGATAAACCATGTGGTCCTGAATTTCTGCCCTGGGCTGCATGATACGACCATAGTTTCCAGAAGCCTGGATATCAGCTAGAGACAGCCTTTGAAAATGACTCCAGAGATTAATGTTAGCATTGCAGGAGTTCATGTATACTTCCCGTATACGTGATTCTCTGTATACTTCCCGTAGGTGAACTCAGATGCCAAACTGAAAGCGTGGTTATTACTATTAAGTGAGAGTTATTTTGGGGCACTAAAGGAATGAAATTTAATGACATGAACATATCAACCTACTATAGAGCCTGGGAGAGAAACAGGTACATCAGGCAATCACATTAAAAAAAGAAGGCTGGATATCAAAACATAAAGAAATTCAAGAATCAAGGGAGTTGAGTGGTGAACAGTTCTAGGTCAGCAGCGCCCCCACCCCCACCCCGCATTCATGGAACAGTAGAATAACTGCCAAACTCAGAGATCAGCACCTTTGATTCCCAAGACATCTTAATGACAAAGGTCAACATACTAGTCACCAGAACTGAAGGCATTGGCTGTTCCCTCCTCCCTAGTTTTCTGGGCTACTTAGGAAAGCTGACACATCTTTCTCCACTCGACTCCCAACCTCTGCCTTGGCCCTGACTCCCAGTCCCAGTTACCTGCCATTCCTGTCTCGGTCATTGACCCCATTTTTTCCAAGCATGAGTCTGCTCTGAATCGTGGCAACAGCACCCCGGCTCGCAGCCTTGTGGATCTTTCCAAAAGCTTTGTAGCTTTTGAGCTTTTTGAAGGAGTGGGGGACAATAGCATCCCAGCACTGCCCATCAGGGCCCAGGAAGGACTCCCTCTGGCTGGTGGAGGGGCCAGAGGAAGAACGCCTTGGATTCCAGTTGCCAAAGAACTTCTTCATGGTGGAGCTCCCCCACCCACCCACCCCAAGTCACCCTCCCCCTGCCCCTCCCCCTTGGTTGTTGGCCACTCTCAACCAACACAAAAGGAAGCCAAGTGAGCTTTGTCACCACCACCACCACGACAAAACACCCACAAAGCAAGCTCAGTAGGATAGAGTCCAGACAGCACAGGTACTCCTGTCAACTGAAGTCCAATCCAACTGTTGCCAAGCAACGCATCAAAACACAGGCATGCGAACGCTGACCAATTGGAACGCCTGCATCAAACTACTATGATCGGAGTTCTCAGCATGCTTGCTGTTTATGCTCATGGCCTGATCTGGGAAATTGGATTACCAGCTCAGTCTAGCCTTGGATCTGAGAAACCACACATTTGCTGGGGACTGCTGGAGCCTGCTGGAGCCAGCACTGGTTTAGTCTCTAAGAGCAGTTTTCACCTCATACCAGTCAGAATGGCTAAGATCAAAAACTCAGGTGATAGTAGATGCTGGCAAGGATGTGGAGAAAGAGGAACACTCCTCCATTGTTGGTGGGATTGCAAGCTGGTACAACCACTCTGGAAATCAGTCTGGCGGTTCCTCAGAAAATTGGGCATATCATTACCTGAGCACCCAGCTATACTACTCCTGGGCATATATCCAGGAGATGCTTCAACATATAAAAAGGACATATGCTCCACTATGTTCATAGCAGCCTTATTTATAATAGCCAGAAGCTGGAAAGAACCCTGATGTCCTTCAACAGAGGAATGGATACAAAAAATGTGGTACATTTACACAATGGAGTATTACTCAGCTATTAAAAATAATGAATTTGAGAAATTCTTAGGTAAATGGATAGAACTAGAAAATATCATCCTGAGTGAAGTAACCCAATCTCTCTCTCTCTCTCTCTCTCTCACACACACACACACACACACACACACACACACACACACACACACACAAAACCCACACATGGTATTTACTCACTGATATGCGGATATTAGCTCAAAAGCTTGAAATAGCCAAGATTCAACTAACAGATCACATGAAGCTCATGAAGAAGGAAGACCAAGTGTGGATGCATTGGTCCTTCTTAGAAGGAGTAACAAAATACACAAGGGAGCAAATATGGTGACAAAGTGTGGGACAGAAACTGAAGGAGGTAAATTTGAGAGGATGGTTTTCAGCTGACATTCATTCTAAAGCCAAGAAAAAAAGCTAGGTTCAGAACTAAGTCTTTTATTTAGGAAAGATGACAGAGGTTCTGCTTAGTCAACAAAATGATGGACTGGGTGTTAGGTCTATCTTGCACCTTACTGACGTAAATTGGAATAGTTATGCTCTAACTGTATTTTGAGAGAAAAGTTTTATTTTAACAGGCAGGGTGATATGTAGGAGGAGCTAAGGTGGGAGGAGTAAGGAGAGGAGGAGGAGAAGGAGAGGAGGAGCTAGGTGAAGAGAGAGGGTGGCCAGACATGGAGGCAGATGTTCACATGTCTCCGCCAGTCAAAGATAGTTGATATATCTAGATTGGGTATTAGGTTACACCTCTGATTGATATTGAACATTACCAAATTTATAAAGCCTTTGGTCAACATTTTGAAAAATGTATAAAAGCAAAAAGGAGAAGCGCATATGGGATAGGGCTTTTCTAGGGAGGGGAAATGGGGAAAGGGGATGGCATCTGAAATGTAAATAAAATATCCAATAAAAATTTTCTCAAAAAAAAAGAAAAGAAAAGAAACTAAAGGAGGGGCTGTCTGGAGACCATTCTACCTTGGTATCCATCCCAGGTGCAGTCACCAAAGATAGACACTGATATGGATGTCAGGAAGTGCATGCTGACAGGAGCCTGATATAGCTATCTCCTCAGAGGTCTACCAGAGTCTGACATATTCAGAGGCAGATGCTCACAGCTAACCATTGATCTGATCAAGGGTTCCCAAAGGAGAATTAGAAGACTGAAGGAGCTGAAAGGGTTGGTGACACCAAGAGGAGAGTAACAATACCAACCAACTGGAGCTCCCCAGGATTTAAACCACCAGCCTGGGAGCACATAGGGAGGGACCCATGACTCCAGTTGTATCTGTAGGGGAGGATGGCCTTGTAGGGCATAGGTGGGAGAGAAGATTTTTGGTTCCTTGAAGAATTAACACTGAGTGGGAGTGGGGGGAATTTGAGGGTGGGAGTGAGGGGTAGGTGGGGGCACATTCTCATAGCAGCATGAGGAAGGAGGATGGGATAGGAGGTCCCTGGCTGGTGGGGGGGATGGGATAAAATCTGAAATGTAAATATATCCAACAAAAGTAAATTTAAAAGGATGGAAAAGGAAGGAAGGAAGGAAGGAAGGAAGGAAGGAAGGAAGGAAGGAAGGAAAAGACAGAAAGAGAATATCCTAACAAAATACATATTGTGTAATTTTCCTTTTTATTTATTTTTATTGAGTATTGTATTTATTAACATTTCAAATGTTATCCCTTTCCCAGTTTCCCCTCCTTAAAACCCCTATCCCAAAGCCCCTCCACATTGCTTCTATGAGGGTGCTCCCTGACTCACCCTCACACCCTTTCCCCTCACTGCCCTAGCATTTCTCCAGCCTGGGGCATGGAGACTACACAGGACCAAGGACTTCTCCTCCCATTGATGCCAGATAAGGCAATCCTCTCCTTCATATGCAGCTGGATCCATGGGTCCCTTTGGTTGGTGGTTTTGTCCTTGGGAGATGTGGTGGAGGGAAGGGGTTGGTTGGTTGATATTGTTGTTCTTGCTATGGGGTTGAAAACCCCTTCAGTTCTTTCAGTCCTTTTCCTAATTACTCCATTGGGTTCCCTGTGCTCACTCTGATGGTTAGCTACAAGCATCTGCATCTGTATTTGTCAGGCTCTGGCAGAGACTCTCAGGAGACAGTTATTTCAGGCTCCTGACACCACCACTTCCTGGCATCAGCAATAATATCTGGGTTTGGTGTCTGGATACGGGATGAATCCCCAGGTGTGGCATTCACTGGGTGGCCTTTCATTCAGTCTCTGCTCCACCTTGTCCCTGTATTTCCTTTAGACAGGAACAATTTTGGATGAACATTTTTAAGAAGGGTGAATGGCCCTATCCCTCAACCAGAGACTGTGCCTAGCCTCTGAATATGGTCTCTACAAGTTCTCTCCCCCTTTGTTGGGTATTTCAGCTAATGTCATCCCCGTTGTGTCCTAGGAGCCTCTTGCTTTTCTGGCATTTTGGACTTCCTGGTAGCTACCACCAGTTCTCCATCCCCCACAGCTACACACCTCTGTTCTATTTCCTGACTCTGAACATCTCCCCTGTCTCCTCCCACAACTGGTCCTGCCCCTCTTTTTCCCTTCTCCTTCTCTCTCCCTCTCAACTCCCTCCCTCCTACCTCCTGTGATGATTTTGTTTCCCCTTCTAAATAAAACTGAATCATCCACATTTTGGGCTTCCTTCTTCTTCAGCTTTACACGTATCATGGGTATTCTGAGCTTTTTGCCTAATATCCACTTATCAGTTAGTACATACCATGTATGTCCTATTGTGACTGGGTTACCACACCCAGGATGATATTTTCTAGTTCCATTGATTTGCATGTGAATTTCATGAAGTCATTGCTTGCAATAGCTGAATAGTACTCCATTGTGTAAATGTACCAGAATTTCTGTATCCATTCCTCTATTGAGGAACATCTGGATTATTTCCAGCTTCTGGCTGTTATAAATAAGGTTACTAAGATTACAGTGGAGCATGTGTCCTTGTGATATGTTAGAGCATCTTTTGAGTATACACCCAGGAGGGGTATAGATGGGTTCTCAGGTAGTACTATGTACAATTTTGTGAGGAACCACCAGATTGATTTCCAGAGTGGTTGTACCATCTTGCAATCCTACCAGCAAGGGAGAAGTGTTTCTCCACATCCTCACCAGCATCTGCTGTCACCTGAGTTTTTTTATTTTAACCATTCTGACTGGTGTGAGGTAGAACCTTAGGGTCATTTTGATTTGCATTTCCCTGATTACTAAGGCTGTAGAGCATTTCCTTAGGTGCTTCTTGGCCATTCAAGATTCCTCAGTTGAGAACTATGTTTAGCTCTGTAACCCATTTTTAATACAGTTATTTGGTTCTCTGGAGCCTACTTTCTTGAGTTCTTTGTATATAGTGGGTAATAGCCCTCTATCAGATACAGAATTAGTAAAGATCTTTTCCCAATCAGTAGGTTGCCATTTTGTCCTGCTGACAATGTCCTTTGCCTTACAGAAGCTTTTCAATTTTATGAGATCCCATTTGTCTATAGTTGATCTTAGAGTCTCAGCCAATGGTGTTTTGTTCAGGAGATTTTCTCCTGTGCTGATGTGTTCAAGGCTCTTTCCTACTTTCTCTTCTATTAGACTTAGTGTATCTGTTTTTACGTGAAGGTCTTGATCCACTTGGAATTGAACTTTGTACAAGGAGATAAGAACAGGTCTATTTGTATTCTTCTACATACTGACTGCCACTTAAGCCAGCACCATTTGTTGAATATGCTGTCTTTTTTCCACTAGATGGTTTTTGCTTCTTCGTCAATGACAATAGGTGTGTGGCTTTAATTCTGGGTCTTCAGTTTTTATTCCATTGATCTACTTGCCTGTCTCTATACCAATACCATGTGGCTTTTATCACTAATGTTTTGTTGTAGAGCTTGAGATCAAGGATGGTGATTCCTCCAGAAGTTCTCTGTAGTTGAGAATAGTTTTCACTCTCCTGGGTTTTTTGTTGTTCCAAATAAATTTGAGAATTTCCCTTTCTATCTCTGTGAAGAATTGAGTTGGAATTTTGATGTGGGTTGCATTGAATCTGTAGATTGCTTTTGGCAAGATGGCCATCCTCTGGCTATTTTAATCCTGCTGATGCATGACCACAGGAGATCCTTCTATCTTCTGAGGTCTTCTGCAATTTCCTTCTTCAGAGACATGAAGTTCATGTCACAGAGATCTTTTACTTGCTTGGTTAGAATTACTCCAGGATATTTCATATTATTGTAGTGGTTGGGGGGTCTTCAAGACCTCTCTGACCTATAATTGCAAAAGAGGTCATTCATTCGTTGGATTGAACGTTTTTGTTTCAATGTGATACCCAGAAAAAACATTGTCACCATATTATGGGGTCACCACACTTCTTTTCTTACATGTGCATATTCTTAGGGAGCTCCTCCAAATGATGTTTATGTACAGGTTTTTTGAAAGGTCTTTAGTGTTAATGCCCTTAAACTTTCCTATGGTTCTTCATTCATGTCCGTTTTACTTACCTTACTGTAAACTCTGTAAGTACTTTTTAAATGGTGTTCATTCTGCAAAGTCCTCACCTTACTGGACAGAAAATTGTTTATATTTTTCTTATTCCTCCTACTAGAGGCTTCTTTCAATTATTTATACTAAATTTTGTTGCCATTATCTCTGCTGAATGCAGAGTGAGCCTCTGTAGACCTTCTAATTTCCTTTATTAGCCTTCTCTAGCTAATCCTTCTTTCTGATTTGAAATCCAGTCCGGAATTATATAATATTTTCCACTCCCTTCCAGAAACCCAAAAATTTTATCATTCTACTTTTTATACCTCTATAAAATTGCATTGTGGGTGAATCCCACGATTTCATATTCTCAAGTTTCAAAAGAAAATAAATAGTTTCTTCTGTGGAACTTGTGGATGTGGAGCTAATTGGCAAAGTATTAACCAGTGACAGCTGCTTGCTTGTCAATACTAGGACCTAAGTGAGCTGTAGACATAAGCCAGAGCACAGACTCCTTTTGTTGACCCAGTCCCTCCTTTTGTCACAGAGTTCTGTCCTTGCCACTGGCAGGTGATTTGGGTTTCAGCTTAATTCTCTATGAGGTGAAAGATTTAGATTAAAGGCTCTTTTCTTCCATAAGTGGCCAGAAGTAAAATTCACACTCCCAAATTTCAAAAAAAAATTACTTTATTTTGGAATTCCACCTGACTCTCTGAACTACACCCATACATTTTCCTTTTATTTGTTTCTTAGTATGTGAGTGCAAATGATCTGGTAAGATTTGGGGTTATACTGGCCAAATTAGAGAGCCTTTGGAGGCCCCCAAATTAGTGATACCTACTTTTAGAGAGCCTGTTTTAGAACAGACAAGTAGGTAGGTGTCTTGATTTTACAAGTATGCTGAAGCATTCAAAAACACATTGAAAAAGATTGTCTCCAACTGCACTGTAGCCAAATATAGTCTTTAAGACAACATGTGTTCTAGGGCTGCCATCTATTCTGAAGATGTTTTTCCTGCTCTGGCCTAAGTTCCATTACTTCTCCTTTATCTTCTCCTCTTCCTCTTCCTCGTCCTCTTCCTCTTCCTCTTCCTTCTCTTCCTCCTCCTCCCCCTCTTAGTCCTACTCATCCTTTTCCTCCTCCTCTCCCTCCTTCTATCCTCCTATCTATACCTCCTTCTATCCTCTCCTCTTCTTTTTTCATCTTCCTCCTTCTGCCAATTCATGTGTTTGTATACCATCACAGGTCCAAGCTGTAATGTTTCAAGGACCTGCCTAGGCCTTCCATACAGCAGTGATTTAGCTAAAGTGCTTGTTCTTTCTGGTGGTTCATGCTTCCAACCACCCACCCAAGAGCTCTCTGGATTTGAGAAAGAATCACACACACACGCACGCACACACACACACACACACACACACACGCACGCACACACACACACACACAGAGTTCAGATAATTTTGATGTACCTTGACTAACTTAATGACTGAGCACCTTACATCTCACAACTGCTAGCCCATTCTCACCTTCAACTTTCCTGAGTCAACTTGCAGAAACAGTATTTCATCTCTGCTGCCCCAGACCCAATCTGAGAATGGGCACTAAGAGCCACTTACTGAAATTCTTATATGGCTGGTTGGCTTTTTCTCCTGTAGCTCTTATGTCTCATTCCTCTGTCATCCAAGTCATGAAGATTTTCCTTCCTTTCTCCAATTCATTCTCTCTCTCTCTCTCTCTCTCTCTCTCTCTCTCAGTCATTGGAAACAAGCACATTCAGCATTTTACAAGCAAACATGGGAATTCCCACATAATTTGGGAATTGATTAAATCAAGTCCCCAACATTTCCCTTTTATATCATTTGTATTGCCATTTTAATGGTAGATTTATTAGATACTCATAATACACACATTTTCTTCTCCTGAAAGGGTAGCACCTTTTTAATGGAGCATTCTGAGAAAATAAAAACAACTACAACAACCAAAATACCCAGATTCACATCTTATTTTTCCATAACCCAACAACAAAAACACCAGAAAACAGGCTTTCACAAAGCTTATCACACTAAACCTCATATTCACAGACATTGTTAAGAATTCATTCAGCTACCCGAATTAAAATAGAAATCTCTCCACACTCCCTTCTGAGTATAAGAACATCCTTCAGGCAGAATCTCTTGAATTAAAACCCATTATAAAATAATTTATTAAATGAATACTAACTAAATAATACATTTAATTTCATGCACCATTTCATGCAATACCCAAATTCTTTATGCTAAAATGGCAAATGCCAAAGGATGGCAGTTAGCAGCCTTAGGGCAATTAGCATCAGCATACCTCAGCTTCCAAGCATTCCCAACTTCCATACCCTCCTGTCCATGCCAAGAAACCACGCACAGCTGTGTATATTGTGGCCAGCACACATCCCTTAAGTATCTACGTGGACTCCAATAGCCAAAGTTTTGTTTCCACTTGAAGCAACTGCCACCACATCTGAGCTGGCATTTCCTAGGGACCCTATTCAAAAACTCAACTCTCACAAATTCTCATCTGAACTGGTAGGTGTCACCCTTTTTTAAAACCAATACTCTCAAAACATATAGATTACTCTCTTCTCTGTACATTAAGTACAACAAACTCACATGAGTAAAGCCTCCACCTTTGAAGGCAATCAGCATTGAAGGAGCAAAAACCTCTGAGGATAAAGTCCAATTTGTAACTCACTTAAGTACTAGGACAGCCTAATGCCTCCATTCAGAGAGGGAACAACAACTGGTCCTATAGGACTGTGCTGAGTATAGGGGACTGTGTGCTTGGCAAAAACAGAAACTTGCCACAAGAAGAGTATGTTATCCACAAGCTCCTCTCTTCCTCATATGCCACATTCTCATGCCCTGGAAGCATGCTTCAGAACTGGCCACACATGCCTCATGCCCCCAAATACAAGAAGGCTTGTGTTGACAAATCGGGAATACTTGTCGTAACAGTTCATCCTACAGGAAAGACGCAGCAGCAGTGAGCATTTAGTGGCTCACTCCCTATTCCAGCCTTACACTCCATGCCTGAGGTAGAAGAGCAAATTCAAGACCAGCCTGAGCAACATCCCAAGACCCTGTCTCAAAAATAAGCATGTGCCAAGAGGTTAGCAAGCATTTGTTTCTCCAGCACTGAATAATGTCAGCTTACTATCAGATTCATGCCAAACCTGATAAAGTTTAGTGCATTGTGAGGCTGAATTACAACAAACAGTGCAATTAAACTACATATGTATTGTTTTCCTTGTACCTCCATGTTCCCTCCTCTAATTCTATTAGCGTCCTTTTACCTCTGCAGGGTTATTTATCAGGATTATCATTATTATTACTGAAAGGCAAATACAAAATCTCTGAATGGAAAATGAAACACAAGTATAGGATCAGAACAGTGATTTAGTTAATCTGTGAGGAAAATCGTATAATTATTATTATTATCTATTATTATCTATTATTATTATTATTATTATTATTATGATTTATTATTCTTTGGCTCTAACCAGAGATAAAGGATGCCCACCCTAACCAGAGACAACACTGCCTGGCTCCAAGGAGACCAGCTCTAACTCAGGTCACAGAGCTCTATCTGCTTCCAAGGAGGCTGGTTCCAGTGAGATACATCCAAGCCAGTTAACACCAGAGAGAACCAGATGGCCAGAGGCAAATGCAAAATCATAAGCAATAGAACTCAATGCAATTTGGCACCATCAGAAACCTAGTTCTCCCACCACAACAAGCCCTGGATACCATAACATGCCTGAAAAGCAAAATTAATGACCTAAAACCCCATCTCATAAAGATTATAGAGGCCTTTAAGGAGGATACAAAGAAAGCCCTTAAAGAAATACAGGAAAACACAGGCAATCAGGTTGAAGCCCTTAAAGAAGAAACAAATGAAATCACTTAAAGCATTACAGGAAAATGCAATCAAGCAGGTGAAGGAATTGCACAAAACAGTCCAAGAACTAAAAATAGAAATATAGAAACAGCCAGGGGTGTTGGCGCACGCCTTTGATCTTAGCATTTGGGAGGCAGAGGCAGGTGGATTTCTGAGTTCAAGGCCAGCCTGGTCTACAGAGTGAGTTTCAGGACAGCCAGGGCTACACAGAGAAACCCTGTCTCAAAAAAACCAAAAAAAAAAAAAAAAAAAAAAAAAAAAAAAAAAAAAAAAAAAAAAGAAAGAAAGAAAGAAAGAAAGAAAGAAATATAGAACCAGCCTGAGTAGTCCATAGACCTTGTAAATAGGCAGCCTTGGCAGATAGTACCAAATTAGATAAGGACAAGTGAATCATAGGCAGAGTCATGGTGACCTGACCCCTAAACCTTCACCCAGCTGATACCCTGTTCTGAAAGATATGTGTATTCCCCCTGAACACCTATGCTCCTGTATCATCCCTTTCCCCACATCTTGCATTTTTGTACTTATAACCCCATGTTAAAAAGTAAAAATTATGATTTGATAAAAGAAACCAACACACACAGTGTACCCCTGGTTCGGCTGACTTAGTTCCTGACAATCTATTTTCTTGTTCTCAGAAATACTTTGAATTATAAAACATCATTGTGGTTTTTGTTAGTATGCTGGGTAAAATAATTTTTTATTGACCTCATTTTAAACTTCAAAGTTTTTAGTGAGTTAAAATGTCCTTTAACATAATTATGGGTCATATTTATTTTTATATTGTAAAATGCTAGTTAATCTGTTGAACATTTTAAAAAACTGGGATTCCTTTTTGAGAATTTTATATATGAACACTGTATTTGCATAGTTTTCCCCTTTCTCTCCTTCCTCCTTTGCCCAACCCCCATGTTTTTTAAATGCATCTTATTATTCAATTATTGTTTATATATGTATACATGTATAAGTATATATGTTTATACAAATATTGATAAATAGTGTTTTGAAAAAAATTTAAAAAAAAGAAAACACAAGGAGATAGAGATCATGAGCTACAGATGCAAGCATCACCAGCAAAATATAAGAGAAAGAGGAGAGAATCTCAGACATAGAAGAAATCATAGAAGATATTGACATATCAGTCAAAGAAAATATAAAGTATAAGAAGCTCCTAACCCAAAATATATAGGAAATTCAGGACACAATGAAAAGATCAAACATACGAATAATAGGAATAGAAAAAGGTTAAAAACTCCCAGATCAAAGGGCCAGAAAACATCTTTAGCAAAATCATAGAAAAACTTCCCTAACCTGAAGAAAGACACGGACATAAATGTGCAGAAAGCCTACAGAATACCACATATAATGAACCAGAAAAGAAAATCCTCTCAACACATAATAATCAAAACATTAAATGCACAGAACAAAAAACAAAAACATTAAAAGCTGTACAGGAACAAGGTCAAGTAACATATAAAGGCAGACCAATCAGAATTACATCAGACTTTCTCAACAGAGACTCTAAAAGCCAGAAGATCCTGGACAGATATCCTCCACACTATCTAAGAAAAACACAAGAAGCTAAGGATACTAAACCCAGAAAAATGTTCAATCATCATAGATGGAAAAATCAAGATATTCCATGACAAAACAAAATTTAAACAATATATTTCTACTAATCCAGCCCTACAAAGGATACTGGAACAAAATCTCCAACACAAAAAAAAGGGTAAATAAAGCCAAGAAAACAAGAAACTAAACATTACACACACACACACACACACACACACACACACACACACACCCACAAAAGAAGAGAATTATATACATAATAATACCACCTCAAGCAATAAAAATAACAGAAGCAAGCAATCATCTGTCTTTAATAGCTCTCATTATCAATGGACTCAATTCCCCAATAAAAAGGCAGAGACTAACAGACTGGATACATAAACAGGATACAACATTTCACACCTCAGTGACAAATATAAACACTACCTCAGAGTAAGAGGCTGGAAAAAGTTTTCTAAGCAAATGGTCCTAAGAAACAAGCTGAGGTTGCCATTCTAATATCCAATGAAATACATTTTAAACCAAAACTTATCAAAGAGATGGGGAAGGACCCTTCATATTCATCAAAAGAAAAATCAACCAAGAGGAAGTCTCAATCCTGAACATCTATACCCCAAATGTGAGGGCATGTGCATTTGTAAAAGAAAATTTACTAAAGCTCAAAACACACATTGAACCTCACACAATAATAGTAGGAGATTTCAACACCCACTCTTACCAATGGACATGTCATGGAAAAGAGAACCTAAACAGTGACAGAGAAGTTACAAACCAAATGGATTTAACAGATATCTACAGAACGTTTCACCCCAATACAAGACAATGCACACCTTCTTCTCAGTACATCATGGAAACTTTTCCAAAATTGACCATATAATCAGACATAAAACAAATCTCAACAGATACAAGAAGATTGGAATAGTCCCATGCATTCTATCAGATCACAGTGGACTAAAGCTAAGTTAAATAGCAATAAAAACAACAGAAAGCCTACATACTCATGTAAACTCAACAAGTCTCTTCTCAATGATAACTTGGACAGGGAAGAAATAAAGAAAAAAATCAAAGACTTTTTAGAATTCAATGAAAATAAAGACACATTCTACACAGACTTATAGGACACAATGAAAGCAGTATTAAGAGGAAAATTCATAGCACTAAGTGCCTTTACAAAGCATTTGGAGAGACCCCATACAAGCAAATTAACAGCACACCTGAAAACTCTAGAACAAAAAGAATCAAACACACTCAAGAGGAGTAGAAGGCAAGAAAAAGAAATAAATTCAGTGTTGAAATCAACCAGTTAGAAACAAAGAGAATGATACAAAGAATGAACAAAACCAAGAGCTGGATCTTTGAGAAAATCAACAAGATAGATAAACCCTTAGCCAAACTAACTAAATGGCACAGAGACAGTATCATAATCAACAAGATCAGAACTGAAAATGGAGAAATGACAACAGAAACTGAGGAAATAAAAAAAAAAATCAGGACCTACTACTAAAACCTATACTAAACAAAAACTGGAAACCCTAGATAAAATGGATGACTTTATAGATAGATACTTGTAACAAAGTTAAATCAAGATCAGGCAAACTAAACAGTCATATAACCCCTAAGGAAATAGAGCAGACCTTGGGTGCTGCCTCTGCACCCAGTCCCAAAACACCCAGAGAAAGCTTGACTTCTAGGGGTTCTAACAAACCCAGGATCACAGGTGAGGAGGCCACAATATCTGCCTCAATGCATGGAGTATCTGGGTGCCCTGGGATACAGGGACACAGGAACCCTGCCCAGCCAGTAGCATGAGTTCCTTCTGGTCTGAGCCTATGCACTGAGCAGACCTGGGGTTCTAGCTCAGCACCCAGTTTCACAATATCCAGAGGGAGCCCAACTCCCAGGGGTCTCTGAAATGCCTGGGATCACAGGATCACAAAGAAAGCTCAACTCCCAGGGGACAGATACAACCAGGAGCACTGGAGCTCTGACACACTCAAGATCACAGCTGAGGCCAGGAGCTCTGACACAGCCAGGAGCTCAGAATCATAGGATCCTGGAATCACAGGATGATAGAAACAGCTGGACTCTGAGGAGTACAGACACAACCAGGATCACAGGAGGGACAGGCTCCAGTTAGAGTCAGCAAGGGCAGGTAGCACTAGAGATAACCAGGTGTTGAGAGGCAAGGGCAAGAATATAAGCAACAGAAACCAAGGCTACTTGGCATCATCAGAACCAGTTATCCCACCATAATAGTCCTGGACACCCCCATCACTCCTGAAAAGCAAGATTGAAATTTAAAATTACATCTGGTGAGATAATACAGGACTTTAAGAAGGAATAAATAACTCCCTTAAAGAAATATAGGAGAACACAGTAAACAGGGAGAAGCCTTAAAGCGGAAACATAAAAATCCCTTAAAGAATTACAAGAAAACACAACCAAACAAGTGAAGGAATTGAACAAAATCATCCAGGATCTAAAAATGGAAATAGAAAGAATAAAGAAAGCACAATCCTGGAGATAGAAAACCTAGGAAGGAGATCAGGAGTTATAGACACAAGCATCACCAACAGAATACAAAAAATACAAGAGAGAATCTCAGGTGCAGAAGATACCATAGAAAACAGTCAAAGAAAATGCAAAATGCACCTAACCCAAAACATCCAGGAAATCCAGGACACAATAAGAAGACCAACCTAAGGATAATAGGTATAGAAGACAGTGAAGATTCCCAACTTAAAGGGCCAGTAAATGTCTTCAACAAAATTTTAGAAGGAAACTTCCCTAACTTAAAGAAAGAGATGCACATGAAATACAAGAAGCCTACTGAATGCCAAATAGACTGGACCAGAAAAAATTCCTCCTGTCACATAATAACCAAAACACCAAATGCACAAAACAAAGAAAGAATATTAAAAGCAGTAAGGGAAAAAGTCAAGTAACCTACAAGGGCAGACCTATCAGAATTACAGCGGACTTCTCACCAGAGACTGTAAAAGCCAGAAGATCAGGCCTGGGCAGATATGTCATACAGACCCTAAGAGAACACAAATGCCAGTTCAGGCTACTAAATCCAGCAAAACTCTCAATTAACATATATGAAGAAATATAAATACTCCATGGAAAAACCAAATTTACACAATATCGTTCAATAAATCCAGCCATACAAAGGATAAGAGATGGAAAACACAAACACATGGAAAGAAACTATACCCTAGAAAAAAACAAGAAAGTAATCTTTCAGCAAACTCAAAAGAAGATAGCCACACAAACATAATTACACCTCTATCAGCAAAAAAATAAGAAGCAAGCAATCACTTTTCCTTAATATCTCTTAATATCAATGGACTCAATTACCCAATAAAAAGACATGGACTAACAGACTGGATATGTAAACTGGACCCAGCATGTTGCTGTATACAGGAAATGCACCTCAGGGACAAAGACAGACACCACCTCAGAGTAAAATGCTGGAAAAAAACCTTTGCAAGCAAATGGTCCCAAGAAACAAGTTGACGTGGCCAATCTAATATCAAATAAAATTGACTTTCAATCAAAAGTTATAAAAAATAAGGAAGGACACTGAAAAATCTACCAAGAAGAACTCTCATTTTGAACATCTATACTCCAAATGCAAAGGCACCCATATTCATTAAAAAAATTTACTAAAGCCCAAAGCACACACTGCAGCTCACATTATAATAGTGAGAGACTTCACTCTCATGAATGAACAGATCATGATAACAGAAAATAAACAGAAAACACAGTGAAACTAACAGAAGTATGGACCAAATGTATTTAACAGATATGTATAGAAAATTTCATCCTAAGACAAATGAATATACCTTCTTCTCAGCACCTCATGGTACCATCTCCAAAATTGACCCTATATGGTCACAAAACAGGCCTCAACAGATACAAGATGATTGAAACAATCTCATGCATCCTGTGAGATCACTGAAGACTAAGGCTGGTCTTCAGTAGCAACAAAAACAAAACATAAAACCCACATACACATGGAAGCTGAACAATGTTCTACTCAATGATAACTTGGTCAAAAAGAAAGAAAGAAAGAAATTAAAGACTTTTAGAATTTAATGAAAATTGAGGCACAACAAACCAAAACTATGGAAACAATTAAAACAGTGCTAATAGGAAACTCAAAGCTCTAAGTGCCTCCAAAAAGATACTGGAGAGAGCATACACTAGCAGCTGACAGCACACCTGAATCTCTATAACAAAAAGAAGCAAATGCACCCAAGAGGAGTAGACAGCAGGAAACAATCAAACTCAGGGCTGAAATCAACCAAGTAGAAACAAAAGGAACTATACAAAGAATTAACAAATTGGGAGCTGCCTCTTTGAGAAAATCAACAAGACAGGTAAACCCTTAGCCAGACTGACCAGAGGGCACAGAGACAGTATCTAAATTCTAAAAATCAGAAATGAAAAGGAGATATAACGAGAAAAAACATAGGAAATTAAAAAAACTCATCAGATCCTACTACAAAAGACTATACTCAACAAAACTGGGAAATCTGGATAAATGGACAATTTTCTAGACAGATACCAGGTACAAAGTTAAATCAGGATCAGATAAACCATAAAAACATTTCCATAACCCTTAATGAAAGTGCAGCAGTCATAAAAGTCTCCCAATCAAAAAAAAAAAAAAAAAAAAGAAGAAAGAAAGAAAAAGAAACCCTCATCCAGATAAGAAAGAAAGAATTTATCAGATGGTTTTGTGTAAGAATTCTATCAGACCTTCAAAGAAGACCTAATACCAATAGTCTTCAAATATTCACAAAAAAGAAACAGAAGAAACATTACCTAATTTGATCTATAAAGCCACAGTTATGCTGATACCTAAATCACACAAAGATCCAACAAAGAAAGAGAACTTCAGACTCCTTTATGAATATGATGCAAAAAATAGTCAATAAAATACTCAAAAACCGATTCCAAGAACACAACAAAACAACAATCCATCATGATCAAGTGGGCTTCACCCAGGGATGCAGGGATGGCTCAATATATGGAAATCCATCAATGTAATCCACTATATAAAACAAATTCAAAGGGAAAAAAACACATGATCATATCATTAGATGCTGACAAAGTATTTGACAAAATTCAACACACCCTTCATGATAAAAGTCTTAGAAAGATCAGGAACTCAAGTCCCATACCTAAACATAGTAAAAGCAATATACAGCAAGCCAGTAGCTAACATCAAAGTGAATGGAAAGAAACTCGAAGCAATCCCACTAAAATCAAGGCTGCCCACTGTCACCCTACCTATTCAATATAGTACTGGAAGTCCTAGCCAGAGCAATTAGAGGACAAAAGGAAATCAAAGGGATACGAATTGGAAAGGAAGACATCAAAATATCACTGTTTGCAGATGCTATGAAAGTATTCTTAAGTGAACCCAAAATTTCCACCAGAAAATTCCTACAGTGATAAACAAATTAAACAAAATAGCCAGATATAAAATTAACTCAAGCAAACCAGTAGCTTTCCTCTATTCAAAGAATAAATGGGCTGAGAAAGAAATGAGGGAAATGACACCCTTTACAATAGTCACAAACAATATAAAACACCTTGGTGTGACTCTAATCAAACAAGTGAAAGATCTATATGACAAAAACTTCAAGTGTCTGAAGAAAGAAATCGAAGAAGATCTCAGAAGATTAAAAGGTCTCCCATGCTCATGGATTGGTAGGATTAACTTAGTAAAAATGGCCATCTTGTTGAAAGCAATCTACAGATTCAATGCAATCCCCATCAAATCCAACACAATTCTTCATAGAGTTAGAAAGAGCAATTGCAAATTCATTTGGAATAACAAGACACCCAGGATAGCAAAAACTATTTCAACAATAAAAGAACTTCTGGGGCTGGAAATCACCATCACTGACCTCAGGCTGTACTACAGATAAAAACTGTACTGCAGACAAAAGCTGCATGGTATTGGTACAGAGACAGACAGGAAGGTCAGTGAAATAGAATTGAAGACTTAGAAATGTATCCACACAACTATGATCACTTGATCTTTGACAAAGGATCCAGTTGAAAAAAGACAACATTTCAACAAATGGTGCTGGTTCATCTGGTGGTCAACATTTAGAAGAATGCAAATTAATCCATTCTTATCTCCTTGTACAAAGCTCAAGTCCAAGTGGATCAAGTACTCCACATAAAACCAGCTACACTGAATCCAATGAAAGAGAAAGCCTCAAACACATGGCACAGGAGAAAAATTGCTGAACAGAACACCAATGGCTTATGCTCTAAATCAAGAATTGAAATGGAAATCTAAAGTTGCAAACTTCAAAAATTGCAAAGCTTCTGAAGGCAAAGGACACTGTCAATAGGACAAAATGGCAAACCAACAGATTGGGAAAACATCTTTTTTCTTTTTTTTAAATTTATTTCTTTAAAATACATTTCAGATTTTATCCCCTCACCCCATTCCCACCACCCACCCAGGAACCCCTATCAGTGCCCCCTCCTGCCTCCACAAGGGTGTGCCCCCACCTACCCCTCAATCCCCCCTCCCACTCTCGAATTCCTCCCTGCTAGGTGATCAGCCTTCATGGGACCAGGGATCTCCTCTCCACCCAGCCGACAAACCATCCTCCCTAAGTATACTGCTGAATCATGGGTGCCTCCCTTTGTGCTCCCAGGCTGGTGGTTTAGACCCTGGAGAGCTCTGGTTGGCTGGCACTGTTGCTCTCCTCTTGGGGCCATCAACCCTTTCTGCTCCTTCAGTCCTCTAGCTTCTTCATTGGGAACCTTGATCAGATCAAGGGGGTGGGAGCATTGCCTCTGGATATGTCAGACTCTGGTAGACCTTAGAGGAGACAGCTGCATCAGGCTCCTGTCAGCATGCACTTCCTGACATCCATATTGGCATCTATCTTTGGTGACTGCACATGGAGAATATCAAGGTAGAGTAGTCTCGCGATGGCCCCTCCTTGACTTTCTGTCCCACACTTTCATTATTTGCTCTCTTGAGCATTCTGTCACTCCTCCAAGAAGGACCAAGGAATCCACACTTAGTCTTCCTTCTTCATGAGCTTCATGTGGTCAGTTAGTTGAATCTTGGCTATTTCAACATTTTGGGCTAACATCAGCTTATCAGTGAGTAAATACCATGTGTGTTCTTTTGTGATTGGCTTACCTCACTCAGGATTTTTTCTAGTTCCACCCATTTACCAAAGAACTCCCAATTCATTATTTTTAATAGCTGAGTAGTACTCCATTGTGTAAATGTACCACATTTTTGTATCTATTCTCTGTTGAAGGACATCTGGATTCTGTCCAGCTTTTGGCTATTATAAATAAGGCTGCTATAAACATAGTGGAGCATATATGTCCTTGTTATATGTTGGAGCATCTTCTGGGTATATGCCCAGGAGTGGTATAGCTGGGTCCTCAGGTAATATGCCCAATTTCTGAGGATCCGCCAGACTGATTTCCAGAGTGGTTGTACCAACTTGCAATCCCACAAACAGTGGAGGAGTGTTCCTCTTTCTCCCATCTTCACCAGCATCTACCATCATTTGAATTTTTTATCTTAGCCATTCTGACTGGGTGAGGTGGCATCTCAGGGTTGTTTTGATTTGCATTTCCTGATGACTAAGGATAGTGAAGCATTTCTTAAGGGCTTCTCAGCCATTCAAGTTTCCTGAGTTGAAAATTCTTTGTTTACCTCTGTACCCCATTTTTAATAGGGTTATTTGGTTGTCTGGAGTCTAATTTCTTGAGTTCTTCGTATATATTGGACAATTAGCCCTCTATCTGATCCTAGGATTGGTAATGGATCTTTTCCCAATCTGTTGGATGCTGTTTTGTCTTATTGACAGTATCTTTTGGCTTACAGAAGCTTTGCAATTTTATGAGGTCCCATTTGTCAATTCTTGATCTTAGAGCATAAGCCATCAGTGTTCTGTTCAGGAATTTTCACCTGTGCTAGGTATTCCAGGGTCTTCCCATCTTTTCTTCTATTAGTTTCAGTGTATCTAGTTTTATGTGAAGGTCCTTTATCCACTTGGACTTGAGCTTTGTACAGGGGATAAGAATGGATTGATTTGCATTCTTCTACATGCTGACCTCCAGTTAAGTCAGCACCATTTGTTGAAAATGCTGTCCTTTTTCCACTGGATGGTTTTAGCTCCTTTGTCAAAGATCAAGTGACCATAAGTGTGTGGGTTCATTTCTGGATCTTCAATTCTATTCCATTGATCTTCCTGCCTGTGTCTGTACCAATACCATGCAGTTTTTTATCACTACTGCTCGTAGTACACATTGAGGTCAGGAATAGTGATTCCCCCAGAAGTTCTTTTATTGTTGAGAATGGTTCTGGCTCTCCTGGGTTTTTTGTTATTCCAGATGAATTTGCAAATTGCTGTGTCTATCTCTATGAAGAATTGATTTGGAATTCTGATGGGGATTGCATTGAATCTGTAGATTGCTTTTAGCAAGATGGCCATTTTTACTAAGTTAATCCTGCCAATCCAGGAGCATGGGAGATCTTTAATCTTCTGAGATCTCTTTGATTTTTCTTCAGAGACTTCAAGTTCTTGTCATACAGATCTCTCACTTGCTTGGTACATTCACTCCAAGATATTTTATATTATTGTGACTATTGTGAAGGGTGTCATTTCCCTATTTTCTTTTTCAGCCTGTTTATCTTTTGAGTATAGGAAGGCTACTGATTTGTTTGAGTTGATTATATATCCAGCCACTTTACTGAAGTTGTTTATCAGGTTTAGAAGTTCTCTGGTGGAAGTTTTAGGGTCACTTAAGTATACTATCATATCATCTACAAATAGTGATAATTTTGACTCTTCTTTCCTATCTGTATACTTTGACTTCCTTTTGTTGTCTAATTGCTCTGGCTAGGACTTCCAGTACTATATTGAATAGGTAGGGTGAGAGTGGTCAGCCTTGTCTAGTCCCTAATCTTAGTGTGATTGCTTCAAGGTTCTCTCATTTAGTTTGATGTGGGCTACTGGCTTGTTGTATATTGCTTTTACTATGTTTAGATATGGGCCTTGAATTCCTGATCTTTCCAAGACTTTTAACATGAAGAGATTGAATTTTGTCAAATGCTTTCTCCACATCTAGTAAGCTGATTATGTGGTTTTTTTTCTTGAGTTTATTTATATAGTGGATTACATTGATGGATTCCCGAATATTGAACCATACCTGCATTCCTGGGATAAAGCCTATTTGATCATGATGCATGATTGCTTTGATGTGTTCTTGGATTCAGTTTGCGAGAATTTATTGAGTATTTTGCGTCAATATTATATAGCAAGATTGGTCTGTAGTTCTCTTTCTTTGTTGGGTCTTTGTGAGATTTAGGTATGAGTGTAATTGTAGCTTCATAGAACAAATTGGGTAGTCTTCTTCTGTTTTATTCTGTGGAATAGTTTTGGAGAGAATGGTATTAGGTCTTTTTTTGAAGGTCTGATAGACTTCTGCACTAAAACTGTGCCGTCCCAGACTTTTTTTTGGTGGGAGGAGACTTTAATGACTGCTTCTATTTCTTTAGGGGTTATGGAGCTGTTTGATGGTTTATCTGCTCCTCGTTTAACTTGGGTACCTGGTATCTGTCTAGAAAATTGTCCATTTCATCCAGATTTTCCAATTTTGTTGAGTATAGGCCTTTGTAGTAAGATATGATTTTTTTTTAATTTCCTCAGTTTTGTTGTTATGTCTCCCTTTCAGTTCTGATTTCATTAATTTGGATACTGTCTCTGTGCCCTTTGGTTAGTTGGCTAAGGGTTATCTATCTTGTTGATTTTCTCAAAGAACCAGCTCTTGGTTTTGTTATTTTGTATAGTTCTTTCTGTTCTACTTGTTTATTTCAGCCTGAGTTTGATTATTTCTGCTGTCTACTCTTCTTGGGTATATTAGCTTCTTTTGTTCTAAAGGTTTCAGGTGTGCTGTCAAGCTGCTAGTGTATGCTCTCTCCTGTTTGTTTTTTTAAGCACTTAGAGCTATGAGTTTTTCTCTTTTTAGTATGCTTTCATGGGAGTCCCACAAGGTTTGGTATGATGTGTCCCCTTTTTATAAATTCTAAAAAGTCTTTAATTTCTTTCTTTACTTCTTTCTTGACCAAGTCATCATTGAGTAGTGCGTTGTTCAGTTTCTACATGTATGTGGGCTTTCAATTGTTTTTGTTGTTATTAAAGACCAGCCTTAGTCCATGGTGGTCTGATAGGGTACACAGAATTATTTCAATCATTTTGTATCTGTTGAGGCCTGTTTTATGACCAATTATATGGTCTATTTTGGAGAAGGTTACATGAAGTGCTGAGAAAAAGGTATATTCTTTTGTTTAAGGATGATGTGAGATATCAGTTAAATCCATTTGGTCATAACTTCTGTTACTTTCATTGTGTCTCGGTTAGTTTCTGTTTTCATGATTTGTCCATTGCTGAGAGTGGGATGTTGAAATCCCCCACTATTATGGTGTGAGATACCATGTATGCTTTGAGCTTTAGTAAAGTTTCTTTATGTATGTGGGTGCCCCCTTTCATTTGGGACATAGATATTCAGAATGAGAGTCTTCTTGGTACATTTTCCTTTGATGAGTATGTAGTGTCCTCCTTATCTTTTTTTATTATTTCTGGTTGAAAAATCAAATTTATTGATATTAGAATGGCTACTCCACATTTTAGTAAAGATGTTGGTTATAACTGCCTTTTCTTTTTTTCCCCCCTTTTATTGGATATAATATTTACATTTAAAATTTTATCCCCTTACCACATTCCTCCCACCCCAGGAACCACTCATCCCATCACCCCTTCCTCCTGCTTCTATGAGGGTGTTACCCACCTACCTCCCAACCCCCTCCCCACCCTCAGATTCTCCCACCCACACATCAGTGTTCAGCCTTCATGGTACCAAAGGTCTCCACCTATGCCCACAAGGGCCATCCTCTCATACATATACAGCTGGAGTCAGGTGTCCCTCCATATGTGCTCCTAGGCTGGTGGTGTAGGACCTGGGGAGCTCTGGCTGGTTGGTATTGTTGCTCTCCTCACGGGGTCACCAACCCTTTTGGCTCCTTCAGTTACTCTCTAACTTCTCCATTGAGAACCTTTGATATGATTAATGGTTAGCTGGAGTATCTGCCTCTGGGTATGGTTAGACTCTTGGGGACCTCTAAGGAAATAGCTTATCAGGCTGCTGTCAGCTTTCCCTCCTGTCATCCATATCAGTGTCTATTTTTGGTCACTGCACATGGAATGAATACCCAGGTGGAATGGTCTCCAGACAACCTCTCCTTCAGATTCTGTCCCACACTTTGTCTCCATATTTGCTCCTTTGGGTATTTAGTTACTCCTTCTAAGAAAAGACCTAGGATCCTCACTTGTT